>NW_009634258.1:26567-33153 GCF_000690535.1 Cariama cristata | reverse complement strand
CCCCCCCCCCCCCCCCCGTTTCCAAGTACCACAGTCCTGAAGTCTTTGGGCATTTCTACTGGGTACAATGGAGCACAGCACAGACAGCACCAAAATACGACCATTTAGAGCCAGAAGCAGCAGAAATATGGAACTTCACACCAAGCAAGTACTTAATAGTCTTCCTGAGACAAGAAGATCATTAGCATGGGGTGCAATGCTGACACGCTGAAACAACCTAGAGGGTATTGGTGCATCTTGCTGCAGCGAACTGGCGTTAGTGCCAACAACCCTGGACGGAAACACCACCGGTAACGTTTCACAGCCCTCTGCTGCGTCAGGCAGACATAGCTGTTGCAGTCAGCTCTGCTGTGCTTTTGATAAGGATGCAGCAAAGAGTCAAATGAGTTTTTAAAAAATTAAGCCCAATTCACCCTCTCTTCAGCCAGCATTATTCATATGAATCTCATATGACAGACAGAAGGTAAGATACATTCAAGTTTTAAAGTCAAAAAAGGACCATTGCTATCTCGGCTTCCAGCCTTTGGGTTTTACAGAGGATTTGGGGTTCCCCTCCCACTCCATCAGATATAGGTCTATCTATTATTAAGTGATGTGATCTTTCATCTTTTAATTTTTTCATTTAAAATTCTGAAGTACTAAAGTAATAGACAATTATTCATTCCCCTACCTTTAATACCAAAATTTAAATAAAAATGCTTAGCAGAGAATGTATGAGATGTGCAGCATTCAAATTTGTCATCTCTTGTCATTTTGGTAACTGTCACTACACTTGGGTTTCACTTGAAAGCTAGATCCTGTAAGATTTTGAACTTTCATTAAAAGGTGCTAGTTCTCAGAGAATAAGAAAATATTCATATACACTTAAAACACTCAAAACCATACAGCAAACAATATATCTCCATCTTTGTATTTTCACTAAGCTTTGTTATCTCTGTACCCCTCTAATGATTTTTGTTTGAATGTCTGAAATTGGCTATGAAGTTATCCTTTATTGCACAAACGAATGTTGCAAATATTTATGTATGATTTAATCTAAGTATACAGCCCCAGTGGTGATGTTTATGTGCACAACCATAATTGTATGCATAAATATCCATCAGACAAGTATCTGTTTAATTTCAGAACTGATTTTTAATAATTGATGGTTTTATTGGGAAAGAAGATTATTGGGAAATGACTGCTTAAAAATTGCACTATTTTATACCCAGGAAAACATTCCAGATTAGAAAAACACAATAAAACAAAAAAAAAGCTGGACCAGATCAATAAGCTTGCAATAAATTAAATAAGGAAATGACTATCCAAAGCCTTTTGATTCTCTTGATATTTAATGTTATGCTAGCAAGAGGGATTTATGACAACTTTTCAAGTCAAAATATAGCCAAAAGCAAGTTCCATTAGAGCAACACAACCAGGTAATCGAAACATCCCAGAAACACAGGAAATGGATTTTCGCCTGGCCTGCTAAGGACTAACATCACACCCTCTGCTATGGATAGAGGTGTCAGAGTAAGCTTGCTGTCATTCGTGTCGTAGTCTTCTTTTACCCTCCCACAGACCAGGTTCTTTCACTCGTTACGAAAAACAGCAAGTTCTCCTGCATAATGTGGCAGCTCTTCAACAATGAAAAGAAAAACTTGCATGCGTCTATGTCCTGCTGATGTTCCACTGATGGAAAACACTTAATTGTACAACTATGGAATTTTAATAAGTATCGATCTTATTCCTGTCATGAAGAGGGAGGACCGTGAATCTTGTCAAACCAGCATGAACACAGGTTAATGCAGGGTTACATACTGATCCATTTGTCTCTTTACTAAGACTATTTATTCTTCCAGTAGCAGAAAAGTACCAAATGATGCAAGCATATTCCAAAGATTTATAAATAATGAATGCCTAAATTCACTCGCTGTTTGGCGTAGAATAAAATTCTCAACACCTATATATTGCCTTGTTTATGTTAGACTGTGAAAATTTAGACTAGTAGACATTCATGGCAATGCAGGCAGCGCCAGAGGAGAGGAGAGAAGGATTTTGCCATTCCTAAATCTATACAACTTTTTTGGAGGAAGAGCTCTGTCAGTTGGGATCTGTGTGCTACATGCCTAAAATGCAATTGCAGGCCTGCAAAATTGCTCTATAACCTCGTATGCAAAAGGAACATGGTGACAGCTGAAAAAGATGTTCGTACTCAGGATTAAGGCCAGTATTTGTCTTCTTGGCAAAGGTGTCTACATGAAAGACTAGAGTAATGATACCATACTCTACAAACTACTACAAAAACAAGATTAAGAAGAATTGCATAAATACACCTATATAACATCCATCACACTAATGAGAATGTAGAGACAAATGCAACTTGCTGCTAAACTTGGCATCTATTGACTACAGAAGAAAGTTAAACACTGCAGAGACAAACACCATCCTAAAACCATTGGAAGACCATGGATCTGAAATGATTTGACACACAAAAAAGTTCACCTGTCCAACAAAGTAGCATCTTTCAGGTTTGGCAGCCCACCAAAAGCAAAACTGATTCCTGTTATGTTCTTAACAATGGTCTTTTCAGATTGGTCTCTGAAAGATCTGCTTGGGAAGCTGATCTCGCATAGCTAGAGGAAAGGATGCTAGAGTATTAAAAAAGCCTCACTCGCCAAAAGTTTAGGTGAATACTATTTGAATATCTGAAAATAAGGTGCTGATGGCGAGGCTAAATTGATGGAGTAGCAGTCTGAAAACAGAAGCATTAGTTTAGCATCAGATGGGGTGGAAGTAAAAGGTCTTTTCTTTTTGAACCAATGAATAAACCAAGGTATAGGGATATTTGCTCAGTATTTTGCTGGAGAGAATGGAAGGCTTTGCAAAGCTAGTAGGGGGAAGTTAGCATATACTGTGAAATAGTAAAATTTTCAGAGAAGAAGAAGAAGATCTAAGCTGGTGAAAAAAGTACCCATGCACTGTTTGGTCATATTGATCTGAATTTTTAAAAGTATCAAGTGTTAAACTTAATTCCCATTTTCAAGCTTTCGTAGCTAAATAAATTGCAATGCTTTACTCTTTGTTTTCCACCTGTAATTCTGAATTGTTTTTCAAGGGGAGGTAAAAATCATAATTCCCATGGAAGGTGGAACTGCAAGATTACAGATTTTTTTTCCTTTCCTTTTTAATTCCAGAGTTCTGTTAAGCAATTTTTCCATCATAAACCAGATTTGATGACTTTATAGTTACGCAATATAGTTATTATTAAATCCTAAAGGTAAAAAAAAAAAACCAACACACTTATGTAATTGTGCTCAGAGCTATTCGTAATAATCCATTTTTCTTTTACTGTAGTCAGGCGAAAAAGCTCTTTAGCAAGAGCTATGTACAGAGGGCAAGGGAGTTTTTTCTGCTAAAGTTATGAGACAAAAGATGCAAAAGGTTCAGGTTGCACAAGAAGTCATAAAGAAAAGGTTGTTAATGATTGCAAGGGTGAGCACAAAGTGATAAAAAGTGATGTCAAATGCCTGTGTTTTGCTCAGAAAACAAACCAAAGGAAGTAAAGTCCTGCAGAGAGTGGTATCACTGTGAACTGTAGACAGCAGATGGCTATGAGTGCGCCCTGAGTCCCACAGATGCGAGCTGAAGTGATGATTGTACAGCCTGCCCCAAGTCCATGCAACAAAGAGATAAAATATCCACAAAAGGATGAGGCTGTTAAACACCCCCTTTTGTAAGAGAACCCATTAAACGTTTGGCACGAAACTCTTAGTGCTCCGAGTTTACAGTTTCTGGTGAATGCCAAAGGCCGCCTGCATCTGTGTCATATCCCTATGTCAGCAAATGACCGGCAATTTCTGCATTGCCTGACAAACATTTGAAAAAACACAGTGTGAAAATGCATGCATTTTGAATGTCTCCTCCAAATTTTTATTACTAGACCTGAAAACAAAACGGCTCCAATGGCGCCAACTACAGAAAAATAAAATGAACCCAAGTTACCGCTCTCGCAGATTGGTGACGATGGCAGCTCCTCTCCCTAGTCACAGCTCTTTGCAGCTGTTTGTTGTCAGAGCGGAAAGTCGGAGCCTTGGCATTTCTCCTCTCTGCTGTACTCTGGATGGCTGCTCAGCACATCGAGGTAATTGACTCATCTTGGCTCAGTCGTAACCTCAATCAGCTGGACCATCTCATTTTCCCCACAGCCAAGGAATCCTGCCGTTCTTAATATTAGGGCAGCAGCCAACCTGTTTTCAGAGGGAAGCTTATTGCAGAATATCCCTAGGAATTAGCCAAAAGCTTAAATGTTTCTTTTGAAAGAAAACACTTTTTCCAAGAAGAGAAAAAAAGATCACTTTCTGCTGTCTTTCTGAAAAATCTCAGAACAAAAGGCCAAATCCCGAAACAACACTGGGAAAAAGTGAAAGGAAAAAACATTCTGGGTTAAACGTGAGCTTCACACTTTCTGAATTCACAACCAAAATATTTGTTCATAGGATTTGAATTCCACTGCAGGTTACTTTCATCTCATCACAGAGTTACAAAACGGAAATCTCTGGCTTAGACATTTGCAGATTTTGAGGCACTGGTGTTCAAAGAATCCATGTCAATAAAAGTGACAGTCTTTGCCTTGCCTATCTGGAAAAGTAACACTGTTCCTTCTGCCCCCGACCCTGCAGTGATTGTGGTTCTGAATGCAGTGAACCTTAATCAAACCTTTATAAATACTGAAGTGACCAAGTATTTTTATAAACTTCACAGTCACTGCAGTTATAACTATATTTGGGTTTGTGTGGCACGCTGCACTATTTTATTTTGGATTTTCATTTCACTCCATAAATGGAAGTGAAGTTCAGAAAAAACAGACAACCCAATTTTAAGAATTTATATTGATGTGTAAACCATAATTTTACCCCAAAGTCAGACTGTCACAGACTTTAGGGAATTTGAGGTGCTAATGTTAACCTGGTCCTTCACTGAATGCAAGTTTTCAAGCAACTCCTGCCCTTTCCATAGCACTTTTTTTGGTATGCTTTTGACAGCAGTAAAGGGAGGGCAGAGGGGAAGGGAGGTGGGACCACAGCAGGAGCAGCAACGCTTTCTCGGTGAGCTGAAGGCAGGGAAGCACCAGGGACACCATTGTATGGTTGAACCATCTTGGTTCAGCTAATTTCTGCCAAAGGCTGAACTTCCAGGAAGAAAGCAAGCTCTTTCCTCCAAGCAAGGCAGAAGGCTCTGCTCTGTGTTTTTCATTTCTCTGCCAGGAACTGGTACCCATGACTTATTTCTTTCCTGAGCAGCCTGGGTATGTGCTTTACCTTTTCACAGCTCCTTGGCCAAGCCCCCATTATGCTTCAGCATATCTTATCTTCAACAACCAATTTTCCCTGTTACGTGTGGACTAAATGCTAAGCAGTTAGGTAGTCCCATCCAAGCTTCACCTTGCCTGTGTGGGAAAGTCTCCCAGCCCCACATATCTGGCCCTAGTCTGGTATGGAAGGAGCACAGAGCCTGCCAAACTGACATCCTGTCGCAGTACTTAGTGCCAAAACATTTCAGTCAAGCCCTGGTATTTGCTATAACACTGGCATATATAATTACAACTTAGAGAAGAAAAACAGCTTTTCAGCTGGTGCATTACAGAGAGGAAAATAATATTTTCCTCCAGAGCATTAAGCCTGGAGAAGATTATCTGCCTCCTCTGCCGCTGGCTTTTATTTTTGGGAAAGAAGAAAAAGGAGAAACTCTGCTGATGCTTTTGCAGCCCATGGTGCTCCTCACGAGCCATTACCCACACAGGCTCTGGCCCCTCCACAACTGCTTCCAGTGCCCTTCATGTAAACACAGCGCATTTCCCCCTCCCTCCCGATTTGCCTCTGGAAATTTAAGCTAAACTGAACAATGTCTTCTGGATGCAATTGATGGTGGTGGTACAGTTCCTGCCTATTTTCATCTACCCTTTTGTCATTTGTTTTCAGCTTGCAAAAATCCCTACTTTTTATGCTTGTCCCTCTTCAAAACTGTAACTTTCTAACACTAGTCCATCTGAAGTGGGGGCAAGGAAATAAATGAATTCAGACTTTTATTCTTGAAACATGTCTTTTTGATCATGTCTTTTTCTCTCTCCACTTTCCTATATTTGCAATAACTCATTTGGACCTTTTTCCTTCCAATCTTCCTCTTATACAATCTCATAAGATGAGAATTACCCCCACAAAGATACATATCACGCTGGTAAAATTTAGCTTCCGAAAATATTTGGTGGTATGCCAAACTTATCATTTGATCTGAAGGACCTAATTTCTTATTGCAACACATGGAATTTCTCCTTGTAAGTCACCTATGCAATGTGAGATGCACATACAACTTTATCAGAAAAGATTTCTTCAGTTATGGGAGTAAAGTTCTGGAACCAAGCACGCAAAGTGGCCACTAAGAAATACTGAAAGCTTGCAAGAGGCTTATCAGTGATACCAAGCAGTATCATTGTTCTGCAACACACAGAATTTCCCTCTGAGGCATCTCACAGTATCTCAGAAAATGCTCACTAAATGATGATTACTTTCACTTCAGTTCTGCTAGGAAATCTAACGGGGGGGGGGGG
>NW_009634258.1:0-26552 GCF_000690535.1 Cariama cristata | reverse complement strand
GGGGGAGATGAGACTGGAACCCTTCCAATGGGTTTTCTGATGGAAAAACACTCCACATGTACAAAATCAAAACATTTTGTGGGAATGTGTTGATTTCAATGTATTTTTGATAGGTTTCTCCTGTAAATCTGCCCAGATCCTATCTGATGTACTGCCAGCCTGACTGTCTGTTGTTTAAGCCCGACAGCTGTCTACCTGGTGGTCTTCCAGAGTCAAACTCCCGAGTAGCCTGTGTGTTGTATGTGTGGATCAAACAACACTGGACTCCTTACCCCCAAGGGAACAAAAGGCATTGATCCACCTTTAAACTTGTTGGGCACATAACACACCGAGACATTTCTTGCCCTGCTCCAGACAGCTGCTCTGTTGCTGTGCTCGGAAGTGTACATGTTACACAGCAAAGGACTGCAGCATAAAGGTATGCTGGTGCTTATGCTGCAAGAGATGCGATCACAAATTATTATTAACAGCTAGCAGCAGTCACCCATGTATTACAGCTTGTATTATACATGCAAACTCTTGCTCAAAATATATACCAATATGCACACCCTTGTACATGTGTGCATATAAGTTTAGGGAACACATTTCATCGTCTCTTGCATAAGAGGAGGTATTTTTGGTGCAGCCTTCTGAAAACCAAGCAAAGAGCACAAAGCAAAGAAGCTACAGAAGTTGGCATTATTTCCACTTAATCAGTATGAAATCATTATAGCTTTGCTATGAAAATGAAACAACCCTAGTCATACAAGATACATCATGACACAGAAAAATTAGAAAACACTCCAAGCTCTGCACAGCAAGATTTGTAAGCCTGCCAGCAGAATCACAAACTCGCACAGCTCTAATTTGTCTAGGAAAAAGGGGTGTTTAATTGCTGTGCATAACAAACACACAAACGTCAGAGAGCAGTCATGGATAACATGCACAAGTAGATTCCAGCTGTACTGCTAAGGAAACATAAAAGTGATTTATTTTATATCTTGATCTTAAGTCCAATAAATCACATTAAAATAAAATGACCACATTTCCCTAAGTGTTTAGCACTCAGCAGCTCTTGCTGGCCTCACTACTGAGCTCTTTTGGAAATGCATTGGTTTCATTTTGGTATCTGCAGGGTACAGTGCCATGCAGCATTACCTGAGCTACGGTGGGCTCCACAAGCCATAGCTTTTTAGCTTGTTCAATTAGCCCACACAAAGCTGAGCACTAATGTAGTTCTAGTGCTTCCAGTGCTGGAACTAGTATATTGAGAGCTAACTCTGGTCAATCTTACCTCTGCTCCATGTGCAAATCCCCTAAGCATCAGCTGATTGCTTTCAAAAGCCTGGCCAGTTTCTGTTGCTTAACGAGAGCCTCCAGGGGCCAGCCTTTGTATAAATATCTAGTCAGAAATTCATCTTTGTTCTGCTCCTAACTATGTCCACCACAGATCACCAGACACTCGATGTGTACATGAATCGGCTTATAATAAAATTATGTTTATATCTCAGAGTTTCTTTCTTATCCCTCCAGAGACATTTGGGAAAATACAAGGGAGCCAGTCTACTAGTAAGGGTTTTTTGGGGAGTGGGTCGGTGGGGGGTGTCACCAATCTGCAACTGGCCTAATGTCAATACTCTTCATACTCTCTTCTCAAGCTCATCTTTTATTGATAGCTGGATAGAAGAGGACATGTTAATGCAAAGTATTCTTGTAGGCAAGAAGTTGCTGTTTGCTGGGGTGCAATCCAAGTCGCAATTTAACCATCACAACTGTCCGTCTCAGTGACTGCTTTAGAGTACATTGCACTCAAACCAAGTTACAACCTACTTTGTACACAATTTGAGTTTAAATTGTTTTTCTGTTTGTAATCATTAAACCTTACTTTCTGGATATGAAGTTGTCTAAGATTTTATTGAATCTTTCATTCAGAACTTATAAGTCTTTCCAAAGTTTTGATATTTTTTCCTTTAAGACAACTTTTATTGAATAATCACTTCCTTCTTACCTTCCTTTCTCTGCCTGCCTGGCTTCAAGAAAAAACAAGAAGTATTCCTTTCCATACTGAGATTACAAATCACTATCCACGGCTCGAGCAGTAGATGACAAATCACTGCTACAGACTTTTTTTTTCAAAGCTTTAGACACCTTGGGATTTATCACTCTTCACAGAAGTCCTGTGTTTGTATATGGCATTCTTACTACCTGCACCTACCCTTTCTATAATGCAGAGCATTTCTTACATTATAGTCAACACAAAAAGTCTGTCTGCAATTCCCCTAAAAAGTAATGGGGCAATCAATAAAGTTGAATATCTTGTGATTTTTCTCTACTTATTTACAGCACAAGATTTATGTGAGAATTAGACTACTGTTTACTTGATTTGGAAAGAAAATTGCTGAATTGCAGGGTCTCCTGAAAAAAATATTTATAAATTAGCCAGCTGCTATGTGCTTGAAATCAATAGCAGAGATCAGAACCTGGCTTGCTTTCTTGGTCAAGTGCACAATGATCATCCTCAGTGTCATTTGTGTAAATATGAATAACGCATTTAAGATCTTCCAGAATTTACATCAATCTAACCAAGAATAACACCAGAAAATCATGGTTGTTTAATTGCTTTTTCATTTTAAAGTTGTAGTGTCCACAGTTTGAATAAAAACTGTGTACAACACTGAAAGCATTTCTCTCCATGATCACAGTGATGAAAAAAGCTTTACCTGAACATGAAGAAGATATTGCCATAATAAATACAGAGAAGAAATAAATTTGTCCTTTATTCTAGTGGAAGGTGCACAGTTGGAGAAAAGAGAGGCTTGGGACTCAGTATTATTTAGTGCAGGGGACTGTTCAGCCATCTGTCCATGAAAGGATAGCATCCTCTCCCATTTGTGCTGGAATAATGTCTTTGCAACATCTTGCTAGATCAACTTCGGCAATGAAAAACTGACTGAAAGAACTGGATACAAAAGTCATGTTCAAGAAAGTTATTAAGAGAAAACCATAACAGAAAAGACAGTCACAGGAGAGAATATTATGATGCTAAGAATACAGAGACAGATACAAATGGTGCCTCCCTAATCTCCTGCATACTCAGAGCAAGAACATATTTATATGAGATAGTATAACCAGAAATTTTTCTTTGAACACCACAGAAGTACTGCATCTCATATTAGTTAGACAGTAGGTAAAATATTAAAACCACCCAAACTTTAAATGAAAACATATTTTTGAATTTTGAAAATTTAAAGTATAAATAATAAGACCTTGTAAGAAAAGCTGAGTAAAAACTCTCATTAGCTGTTGCCATATCACAAAGCACAATAAGAGAAGGCATCGGTGTTAAACTACTTCTATGCATACTAACAAAAAAAAAAAGCGGAGGGGGGGGGCACAACAAAATGTAATTCTATTTCTTAAACAAGAGTTAGGTTGCCACAAGAGATACAACAAATATAAAAGCCACACATATTTTTTGGAACCAGATTTCTTCAAAACGTGGAACTTACATTTTCTCTGGGAACTGAAAAGTAGTTAAAGCATTAGGGTGAGTGGATTCAGTCATTCAAAGTATGGAGTCTGTGTTTAAGCTTATAACCTATGATTCAACTACAACCTTCTATCTTCCTGGCACTATTCGTATGGCAAATAGATCATTGTTATGGGATTTACATAACTGATCTGTATATAAGCACTAAGTTAAAATAAAATGTTGCGCTTCCTTTGTCAGAAATGGGAAAACATACACTTCCATTTTGCAAATTACTGCACTAACAACAGATTTAAAACTTGCATCTCAGAGTACATATGAATCACATCAGGTTGTGCGGTCAAACACATAAAGGGCTAGAAGTCTTCTAATGACTTTACAAGTCATCTTAAAGCCATTCAATTTAGATAACCTTTTCAGAATAATGGGTTCTAAAGCTGCAATTCAGCACAAATCTGGCAATTTTACTGTACAGCACATCCACATCTTTGAGAAATGATCAAGGCAAGATTAAAGCACTTCACAATAGGATAAACTATTGCTTCAACTTGCAGTTTTAAGTGAAGTGCTATCAAGATCATCTTGAAGAACTCTGCTTTAATATTTAGATTCTCTAGTACCCAGAATGCTTCTTTAGGTTTATCAGATTTACAATAAGAGGGAGAAGGGAGATTTAGTAAGTCAATAGTGCTTGCTAAACTACATTTCTCAGGCTGAGTTACAAGCACATTATGCTTTATAAATTAAACTGGACTGTCAAGATAAATGCATAGGCAATACAGTGCTATTTGTAAGTAAATGCCTCTTTATGTTTAAACAGGTTCTTATAGACCAAGAGGCTGAATCTCTTTTTCCTAACAACATTATAAATCTAAAAGCCAAAGGAATAAAATGAAAAGGAAGTGGGCCCTAGGTCTTTGTGAAGGATTGATGACTCAGGCAGTACTAAGTCTACCAGAAATGATTATTTTTCTTGTCTTTAGTTGGCTTTTGTCTAATCATCACGGGGAGTGGTGGGGGAGGGAGCCAGGAAGACAGAGAAGACGGGGAAGAAAGAAAAAGCAATTTTAGCTTTTTACTCCTTCTTTAAGGAAAAATTGCCTTAGTTACCTGCATATCATGAGATACAGATAGTACTAAGTCAGCAAATTACTTGTTCTGCTGGGTATGCTGTACTTACCATGATTCACCCTGCCACTTACAGTGAACTGACACCCTATTGTAGTAGCAGAATGACTACACTTTAAGTTGCAGAAACATTCACCAATTATCACTAGCAAGAAGGGAATATCACTTGGTAAACTACATAATAACAATCTCCTACTCCAGTCCCAAAAGCCTGTCATCCATCTCTGCCTATTAAGCGAAAGGCTTCTGCATCAAGACATTGCAGGGAATCAGAAGCCCCTACATGTGCTGCAGGAACGCAGGAGCAGTACAGGGACCTCAAACCCTGCAGCCCTGTGTGCTGCTGGACTGTGGCAGTTCTGGTGCAGGCTGCTCTGTCCCTGGATTATGGGGGGGCTTTTTTAAATTTCTTTCTTAACGTACCAAATTAGTGCCTGGAACAGTTATTTCTGTCATCTATTTGAAAGTGCTGTAGTAATTTGAATGGGCAAGCAAAAATAAGCATCTTTGCAGCAATAAAACACATAAGAAGCACTAAAGCTGTTGTTGAGTGCAAAGCACAGGCAGAGTCAGACAGATAGACTTGATTTCAAATTCTCTTTTCAAAGATGCTAGGCTCTGCTGTTAAAGCTAATGACTCCTCCTCTGGCATTCAAGAACATATCTATATAGCTTGTTTACAATCTCTGCATAAGATACCAAAAGATATACGTAAGCATTTGTAATGACACGCTCTTTTACGCTTGGCAGGTCAGTATGGATTCACAGTTTGTGGCGTATAACTCATTAGCTGTAGGCTGTGCAGCACATCCTACATGATGAAGTATTAACAATGCAAGTTATGGAACCTGTGAAATGAAACATTACCTTGTATACAAGTCTGCCTGCCCAGCTCTGGAGCACTGGAATAAGATACTGTCACAGACTTATTCAGAGAGAAAAACTTACTTGGCTGCAATTGCTCAAATGGCAGCTCTTCAGAAATCTTATAGGGTAAGTTAATTAAATAATACATCAAAGCTAAACATGTAAGGCTTTAAAGCCTAAGCAAAAGTATTTGCTTACAGGGACCCCCCCATGCAACAGATGTGCCCTATGCAAACTGTAAACTTGTAATACCAAAAATGAAGCGAAGGTTTACGTCTGCCAAATGAACTGGCTGTTGTATGGCTGCCAAGGATAGAAAAAGAATTCAAGGTATGACAATGGCTTAATAACTATATTATGTGCCCAGGCGCTGGCAGCGGGGGCTGCAGGGGCCTCTGTGAGGAGAGGCCGGGGCTGGCCCCAGCCGGTCCCAGCCGGTTCCGGCCACCTCAGCACAGGGCACAGCTGAGCCCCTCAGCGAGGCGGGTGGTGCCTCTGGGAAAACCCGTTTAAGAAAGGACAAAGCCCTGCCCAGGCCCACTCTCTTTTCCATCTTATTTTCTCCCACCATCCTGTTGAGGAGGGGGAAGTGAGAGAGTGGCTGGGCAGGCATCTGGCAGAAAGCCACGGTCAACCCACCACATCACTGATAAAACTGTGCAGTTAAACAGGAACGTTAAATAAAGTGCCCATGCACTGCTCTCTCCATCCATATGTTTTGATGAGCTTTGTTGAGAAAGAAGTACAGATTACAAAATAGAAATCCCTGGTCTGTGTGAGGATGTAAAGTAAAAGGTAGCATCCAGTGCTTTATTGAGAATATGATGAGGAAGCGAAACAGAAATGGTTGACATTTCCAAAATGTGATTTTCCTGACTCCATAACAGCTCCCATGAAATGATCCGTCTCAGAATTTCCAAGGGAAGTTAGTGCAATTTAGTGAAAAGTCAGTGGAAGCTGTTGTTAGGCCTTAGGGGAACAGTAGCGATCGCACATATCACTATCATATGGAACAGGCCTAGACAGAAAAAAAATAAACACTGAGAAATGATTGCTTATTACAGTTAGGCTGACAATTTACAATAAAGTAATAATTTTCTGTACAGCCTGGAATATGACAGTGGCATTTGCTCTGGTGTTTATACAGTTATGGTTTACCTGAGTGGTCTAGTAGGGGGAAAAAAAAAAGCCGCCATCTCTTTCAGATTTGCACGGAAAGCAGAGCAAGAGTCCACCTTCTCATGTTGTTGCTGCCCCACTGTCAGAGCTATACAATGCACACTTAACATCTTGTAATCAGAGTATCTTGATTGAGGAAACTATCTGCAGAAACCAGCGTTCAGATTGGAAATGTTATCAGAGGATGTGCACGGAAAGCACCAACTGTGAACTAGAAAAGCGCGAAACACAAGTCCCTGTCCTGAAAATTTCTTCCTTCTCTTATGTTTCTTCTAAAGATTTAGATCAGGGCAGTCTTAAGTACAAATACTCTTGTTCCTTCAGAAAATAAAATACCAACAAAT
Organism: Cariama cristata; assembly: GCF_000690535.1. NCBI lineage: Eukaryota > Metazoa > Chordata > Aves > Cariamiformes > Cariamidae > Cariama > Cariama cristata. The sequence continues at coordinate 19,565 of NW_009634258.1, read as the reverse complement.
CCTGACCTCACACAGGACATCATTGCCTATTTACATCCCCAGATGCCACGTGCTGGGCATGGAAGAGAATGGCAGAGAATAAAGGGCCTGAAGTATTCCCACGGCACAACCCAGTGTGGTTGTACAACTATAGCAGGAGCTGCAAACCCCACCATCCATGTCTGCTGCTGGACACATCTGATACAAGGGAGGAATTTCCATAAAACAGCATGCCGTTCTGCAGCCTGGCAACTCTTGCCATTGAAGAGTTTTGATGCTTTGTTCAACTGTTGCCCACAAGTACACAACAATCTTCCACAAGGCATTTAGAAAATACGGCTGCAGATAATATAAAGAAGCCAACTAACTAGGTAGAGAAGCTGACTAGAGATAAGCAATCCAGGAACAAAAGAAAAGGATGCTCAATTAAATTCATGTGTTCAGTGAAAGAGGTACTAATCTGAAAAAAGTACTGTGAGGTCACTGTAAATAGTCAGCTGTAATTGAGAACTGAATTTGCCTGTTACACACAAATGAAAATGAAGAAACAAAAAAACCCACCACGCAACATGAGGGAGCAGTTTGGTTTTGTAGACAAATTGTCATTATTTAGCATAGAAAGCGGCCAGAGATGGGCTTAAAACCACTACATTTACATGGTTTAGGCTTTGTATGTCCCGCGCCCCCCCCAAATGAATGGTAGTGGTGAAATACACATACTCTGGCCTATATTGTGTAAAATGTTGTCTCTTCTCTAAATGTTTTATCCCAACATTAATTGAACTACAGACCCCAAAGTTGTGTATGTAGGTCTGACTGTCCAATTCTAAGAGCAAATATGTGATTCAAATGTTCTGATTTGTGTTGAAACAGAATAGCCATATGCAGTAGTTCTGCAGTACAGTTTGTGCCTATCAGAAGACAAAGCTTTCACTTTTAAAATCTCTTTCTGCCCCATCCATTAAATATTTGATCTCCTAGTACAAGTGCACAGACTTCACTGAGGGTTTGTTTTGTGGTTTGTTTTTGTTTGTTTTTTTTTTTTAATTGCACAGACTGTATGGACATCCTGAAAGACAAAGTTTCCATCCAGTGCCTGTAAGAACAGATTTGTTTTCATTTGTCATTTTGGACAATTCGTCAGGAAATGAAGCTTTTTTCCTATTGTTTTTGTTTCACTTTATACACTCATTATGACACCCAATGAATATAAAACATTTCTGCAGAGCCCCCCAGTCTAATTGTATTTAGATTTCAGTCTGTTTTAATCAAGGCATTTTCACCCAGTACATAACTCCCTCAGTAGCAGTTCTAGTTAGAAAGAGAGGAGATGAGTGGTCCCTTCATACAAGGCTACCTTCATAATGATCTGTGGAGATGTCGCTTTTCATCTACTGCCCTTTGATAAGAAAGCAGAGATTTCCCACTCAGCTGATTAAAACTGAGTGACTGCATAATCTTATAATAATCTCATCTACTACTCAAACAAAATGGTTACCTACTGCATCATAGTAGCTAATAAGAAAAAAGGGCTCCTTTCTGTGTTGAGATTTTGTAAATTGCCTGCTCTACCATATTTAGTTCATGCTTAAGTTAAAGAAGAAGATACCTGCCTTCAAGTTTTTCCCTGTAGAAACACCACCGCCAACTGGAAGCGTTTTGTGCTGTCTACAGTTGACACTACAATTTGGTAAAGGTAAAAGACAACGTAAGATCACTACAATACCTCAAAAATAGCTATGGGTAGCCCATCTTACACTACATTGTTTTCAGAAGCCTATAGAAATATTTAAAAAGCACCACTAGTTTTTTCTAAAGACACCATATTATCATTTTCTTGTGATCAAGTTCTCCCACAGAAGTCACTAGAAAATTGCACAGTGTACAACAGAAGTCAAAAATAGCTAAGTCATCGGGACTCAGCCAGTGCACAGCAATAAAACCTATGACTACAATTTTCCTCTATGGCCAGGACAGCATTTGAATCTTCTGGTAGTAACATTGGCCTATTTTGATGGTTTTGTTTACAAAATGAAGGTGCAATTGTTTTGCTGAGAAACTCTTTCCATTTCTAGACAAAGACAGGAGAGAGACATTTCCTTTCCTCTTTCATCTACAATGAAGAAATCTACCTTTCAGCTTCCCTGCCCTAAAACTTTCATCAGCAGTCCTTGCTTATTTTTGTAACAATCTGTACCCTACTGCAATAGCTAAGGTAAGAGCTGCCAGCCTAGAGGAACCAAACTGCCAGGCTCATACCCACAAAGACCTGCTCACCTGCAGCCTGTTACAAAGTTCACCCTGGGATGGACTTTTTATTCCCCTGAAATTCAGCTCTACCTCACACCTGTGGCTGGAGCTACTATAACATTTACCTGGCAATTATAAGAAAGAATCACTATCCTACCCTCTGCAAAGCTTTTGAACTAGCTCAAGTATTAGACACCCACTGTCATATATCAATTCATTTATATACAGGCATTCCCGTTGGGAAGGACTGCTTTGAAATTTAATTTGTGTTGCAAGGTAGTAAACAACATTATGTTTGTAGCATAGTAGAGTTTAAAAATGATGGAGAGCCTCAGTAAGCAGCCTGGGATCAGATCAAAATTATCAATTTCTTACTTGTAAGGATTAGGTTTTTGACTTAAAGCAACCATCACAAAACATACACAGGAACTTTCTTCCTTGTAGTCCCCTCACTTGTTATGCAATTTTGAAAGACCCAGAAAAGTAATTTGGCTATATAAAATGTGCAATTCCACTTTACTAACAATCTTTGCCTAAAAGTAATGATATACTCTTGGCATATATGGGGTCCACACAAAAGAAATTCTTGTGCATCAATTTATCTGGGGTTCTCAATTTCCTAAAAGTACCCAAGATTGCTCATCTTTAACATGCTGATAGCTTTTATGAAGTTTTCAAGGTGAAAATTAACCATGTCATAGTGTTATTGTTCATCCTGTATGTACAGTTTCTAGCAATATGAAAAGTGTAGTTTTGAGTCATAGTTTCTGTAAGACTCCCAGAAATCAGGAGAACTCTTGGTTTCCATATTCTGTCACATTAAGATATCAGAAGAGCTGGAGAGGGAGAAAGCATGGCCTTATCCCATTTGGCTCAAGTTTTGCCCTTAAGTTCTGCAGGGAGATAGATATGACTTCAGTGATAACAAATGTTTTGTATTTATATGAAACATAAGAACATCAGAGCTGTCCATACAGAGCCTGAAATATTTCTGTACTGCTATAATGCTCTTTATATATTATTATGGTTGCTTGCATAACAAAAAGCCCCTCTTTAAATTCCACAGGCAAAAACTGATGCTCTTAAAGAGAACAAGACTTCACCTGTATGTATCTGGCCATTACACTGCAACTCAGACATGTAAATTCCTGATTCTTACTGCAGAATGATCTAACAGTGGTGCTGAGATGGCCATTTTACTTTCTGCTAAACTATAGGCCATCTCAAAAGGGCAAAAAAATATATAATTCCTGATTAAGCTCAAACTGCTGAACAGTTTTTAACTGTTAATAGAAGCAGAAATAGAATATGTAAAGGAATAGCTATAAAACTTCAGTGTGCATATAATAGGAGGCTCCTTACCTACAGTAATCTAAAATCTCTTCCTACAGTTGTCCAAGGCATCTTTCCCAAGGGCAGAAGAACAATGTTCCAAAACAAAGGGTTGTGGGTTTGTGTTTTTTTCTTATTAAAATTAGTAATTTTTATTACCAGGCTTTTTGCTGCCAGGTGTTCTTTGTTTGGCTGTCATCTTTATCTGTCTCTCTTGCTTAAAAATAAAATAATAATAGGTTGATATCTTGAGATGATATAAATAAATCCATTCATTATCTAGCACCAAGTTCCAAAACAAGGATTAGTTCACAGCAGGATTTTTTGGGATGCACCTGGAAAGGCTAGATCTAAGGCAGATGCAACTGCAGGACCACTGAGATCTCCAGACTGTAGAGGTCCTTTACAACATAGGCAGCTAAGCATCCTTTATAGAAGCATTTACCAGCACAGCCTGAACTGTCCTCAGGCCAGATTTGAAAAATGACAGAAAACCACTTTTTTTTTTTTTTTAGTCCCATACCTGAATTTTCTTCATTAGACAAGGAATTGGGACTCATTCTCTCCCTACATTTTCTACAACAGTTTAAAACATAGGGTTTTTTGTTCTTTACATTTTTAATGTCAAATTATATGTCAAGACATATTTTTTACTATCTACTATTACAGTCTAAGATTTGTTCATCTAGTATACTGAATTTTTTCTGGCTGCTCTGTTGACAGTTATGCAGATAGGGCCAAAACTTCTCAAGTTTCAAGGTTATCTTTTTGTATGAATGAGGTGCAGAAGTTGTCCAGAAGTATCATTTAAACACTGAGGCTCTGATATGACAGTATTTATTATTTCTACATATATTCAAAGAGCACACTCATTGTCATCCTTTTGCTCTATAGGGTGTTGAACCACTCAGCATTGCAACGAACCTTTAACTGCTCTTGTGTTCAAAACACCCATTTGAGTGTAACATCACTTCCATTTGCGTGGATGTGAACACAAACTTGAAAATATTTTCATGTTACCTGCTTTGTTAAACTGACACTGATAGGAGCTGTTTATAGTTTTAAAACAGTTCACAAGTAAAATTGATAAGTGAACCATCCCTTTCTGCTGTGTAAGTGAAAAGATATTTTTTTTTTTTGAAAGAGCAAAGCTCTGAAGAATTAGCTAAATAATTTAATCTCATATAGTTACTGACATTACCCTTTACTAAAATGAATCATTTAGCCTCCAGCAGTGTTGATATTGGGGAAATATCATTAACTAAAGAAAATCTCTACTGATAAGAGAAAGAAGGAAGCATTCTTAGAAGGACAGAATGCTTAAAAAATCTAACGGATGGTAACCTGGGGGCTGTGCCTTGTTCCCTTCTGCTGACATTCCCCAGGTAGTGAAGCTAGCTCAGGTCCAAAGCTCTGTTATCAAATGGGCAGTACTACCACAGCTTGTCTTCTACTACCCCAAAATCCACACAAACAGGTATAGACAGAGAGGTCACCTGAAGTTACAGGTGTAGAGAACAGGGAAGAAATCATACTGCTGTATTTCACCTTGCACAGTATGTTTGCTTTATTTTACTTCGTATGTTTAATCTCCATCTGAATAATAGTTTCACAACCCAGATTAATTTAATTAAAAAGTGGGAATATCACTTTGTGTATCAAAACAGACTGCCTACCTTATCTTTCAAGCCAACTATTTAAAACAAAGTATATCACCACTGGAGGGGAAAATAAATAAATAAATAAATCACTTATCCTCATTTGTTTAGGTACCACACGAACAGTGATGTAACACTGCTATTGCACAGTGCTCTCATACTATCTCAGCCAAAATGCCAAAGGTCTTTTTAAGGCCTGCATGGTAAAACCACGAGGATACCCTTGATAGAAAAGGAATTCAAAATAAATCTGTTCAATTGATGTCTCAGAGTTTACTTCTGTTTTCTTATGCACCTCTCTGCAGAAGGGAATCAGCAAGGAACACACATCACCTTAATTAGTTCTGTTCCTAAATCTACAAAGGTGACCAGCATAAAGGAAGTGTATAGCTGAAAAAACACGGAAGAAAAAAAAAGTTGTGAGGAATTTTGATGGAAGTACATGTATTTCAAATAATTATGGAGACTTAAAATGATGGTTTGAACTAGCATTCACCCAAATCATTACCTGGACTACTGCATAGATATGTTTGACCATATAACTCTGATCGGAGAATTGGTTCAGAAAACTGAATGCAAAAGGAGGTCACAGTATTTACTCTAACTGTTGCACAGGAGAACTTTCATGATGATTTTATGACTTCATTGACAGATCTGTAATTACCTTCCAAAAGAGGTCATGAAATCAATGAACCAAAGGGAAGAGACATTGTTGAAAGCATCTTAGAAAACACGTCTAAGACTTGGGTAACTAGGTCAGGCAAGTTATGTGGGTTGCACTCTCCACAGCTTAAACATTTGAGGACTAATACTGCATATCTTTAGCTGTTGAACATTTTTTCCTAAGCTGATGGAGGATCAGACTTATTATGAGGGGAAAATAGGTCTCTTTTTAGGATTAAAGGCAAACAAAAACCTCCACCCAACCCAGTGGTAGCAATTAGAAGTCATTCATTGTGAAGTGTCAGTCATCGTTCTCTTATATAAATAATAGCTCTCCAAATTAGAAAATAAAAAAGCTGTACCCCTTTACTTCAATATCAGCCTCTTTCTTCCTACTGGGAGTTATGATGTCCATTGAGCTCAAGAAAAATCTTCCAACTTAGAATATAGGTGCTGCAACATACTACTCTATTTCCCCCTCCCTTTGCACCCAAATACTGCTAGAACAATTGAAATTAAAAAGCTCTCAGTATTCCATAAAGCATGTTGGCCATAGAGCCAATGGTTAGCAATGCGAAACAAAGACCACTGCACTTAACTAAAATGAAAATGTTTTGTTTGCTGCCTTACCAGACAATCATTACATTAAAAACATTGAATCTGAAGCCCTTGTTATATATAGCTCTGTGTTCACACACACACACAAAACCCACCAAACAAAAAAAACCCCACAACAGAAAAAAGCTCTACTTTAACACAGAATAATGAAAAATGGCTTTCTGTATTCATTGGTGGAAGTTCTGTTGTTTTTTAGCATCTAGTTTTGCTAAAAATTTCTCTCTCATCCTTCTCTCAAAGAGGTTTCCTACTAAGAGGTCCACTGTCATTCAATCTGCATGAAACTGTAAATGCATTACTAATTGAGACAAACTTTCAAGTGATGGATTACATATTAATTTGCACTTTCCTATGATAATTTTATATTAATTAAATGCATCATATTAATTAAGTCAAAATTAAATTAGCTCTTGGAAGGAAAAGTTAAAATGAATTACTTCATGGCATGTCTCATAAAATACATCAAGGAACTCTGGACTGAACTTTACCCATATTACATTATAAATATTACATTGCAAAGATGAAGAAAAATCTGGTAAGAAGTAGAGGTTTTTAATCATGGAAGGCATGATAAAGTTCATGTGACAGGAAGATTAGAACTTAATTCATGGTTGACACAAACATGGTTATCTGATCATTAAAATACCAGTAAGAAACTTGGTAGATTAAGTAGGCTTAGATAAAGGGTTGAGGATATTAAATCCAAAGATTCAATGCATTCTTACAAGACAGTTCACATAGTAAGCCTAGTCATTTTCTACCTGTTAGTAGAAAACACAAATACACTGGAATTTTCAGTTATCCCCAAAGATAATGCTCTTCATGTATTTGCATTCCCACAAAACTAAGAAATATCTATCATGGATAATTCCATGAAAGCCAGTGCCATAAGTAAAGAGGAAGAGAGGTAACCAGGAAGAGAAAAAAGCCCTAATGTCTCATACAAGGCATGAGAGTATCAGATCCAGAGAACTGAGAAATAAAATAGGTGATACTGACATACACTTAAAAGGACACCCAAAGACACAAGAACTAGAGATTGCTTTTCACTATTATGATGTCGTACTGCATATTAGTAATACTTTTTTCTGTTCCAGCATTGAATTCAGCGAGTTCAGCTGACCGCCGCTTTGGTCATTGCCGTCTCTCATCTGATGTTGGTTTCACTACACTTCCAGCTTATTTAACCTAAATAAATGTTGTTCCAAAAATTGTCATAATGCACTAGTCTCTCATTTGAAGTACGATTTTTTTGATTCAAAAGTTTCAGGATTCTTGTTCCTCAAAATTCCTGAATTTCTTATGAGTTTAAGGCTCAAATTTCAACTTTTCCCTTAGAGTTGACATCATGATGTTCCCAGTGGATACCTTTAAACGTCTTTCAAAGACCAAAAATAAATTCACAGATCCACCTCTCTCTTTACAGTGAGGTATATCAGAAACAATTCTGCTGAAGTGAATGGAGCTGCAGTGGTGAACTTCAAAGGGAAATCCAGCAGGATGGCAGATTGGATATTTAACTGACTTCACCTTCAGAACAAACAATGAGATCCAGTCTGAACCAAGAGCATTTTCCAATGCAATGGTAAAGATTCATTACAAAGGTCAGGACATAAACATTTTGGAGAACACTCAATGTACTAAATTACTCGAGTTCTACAGTTATCCCACCACACTATTAAGGTGTCCAACTAATTTCAACAAGGGCTTGCCAAAGATCATAATGAACCATGTAACGGAAAAGGACACGGCACAGGACCCATCAAGCATCTTACGTATTTTTCACCTATAACTTACTACAATGCTGATGAACAAACAGCATCACTTTCAAGTCTTGATAGCTGTTATCAAGCTAAACTTACTGAATGTTAAATTCTGGATTCTCTTTGGCCAATGGCACAGAAAAACAGCTGACCCTCCTAGCACGATATAAGAATTATTCATACCCGGTGCTTCAGAAGAAGAAAAGGCAAAGCAGGACCCAGCTCCCTATCACAGCTCAGACCCCTGACCGGTTCTGCTGGCTAGATGGGCAGTTTGTTTAAATGTAGATTAGTTATATTACAATTTTTATTCCTCTTCTAGCAAATGCATATGCATTTGCCCTATGTGACCAGAGGAAGATGAGACTATCCTATTGCAAACTAATCTGGTGCTGCACACACACTTCTGCAGAGGAAAATAAATCACTGAAGTGTGACTTCTATGTAATATAAATGTGCTGCTCCCCTTAAAGAACAGAAGTACAAACACTTCACATTCTGGGTGATCGAATGATACCCTTGAAAAAGAAAATCGCAGCAGAGGATTTCCAACATAACTAAGTATACTGAATGTTAAGTGTTGTTCCATCTAAATACAGGTAAAAAACTGGTTGTTTGGCAGCAAAAACTTCATTTTAAAAAGGAAACCAAGCTATCTGCCACAATTTTTAACAATGTATTTTCTCAACTTTTACGACAACGAATTTTTCAGAAGCTCAGACATTAGTTTCACTGATACATTTCCTATCCATCGCAGATACATTTTCTATTTTGCCAGTGTAAAACTGATTATAGATGATGAGTCTCTGACATCTATATATCTGTTATAAAGAAAAACAGGCAACCTCTCATACGTGCATTGCAAAAGCTGTTATAACTCCTTACACATTAATACAGACAGGGGTACATATGAAGTTAACAATAGTAATAAAAAAATATAATCCTGATGAGTACAGTGAGCATTCCTGACAAATCACATGTTGCTCCTAGAATGCCAAAAGGCTTCTAATCAATATTCATAAAAACATCTCCTTTTCTTCTTGAAAATACACCTTTAAATAATCCAGCCACAGAGCCCACAAATCAATTCAGTCTTCTACCAGTTAGACAAATGGCAAACTTGAATTGCTGAGTCCCTCATCTTCCTACCCATCTGCTTAATTTTGGTTTCCCTTTGTGTCTTACCAAAGAAAACCCAAAACAAAACAAAACAAAACCAAAACCCACCAAACAACAAACCCAAACAAACAAAAAAAACCCAACAACCCACAAACACCAAAAAAGAAACGCACTTAACCTGATTTTATTGAGCTTTCATCCAAACTGAAAATAAGCATTTTGGGGGGCTGATTCTTTGCTTAAGCTGGTGATAAGCTGAAAAATGCAATTAGAATGCAATCAGGTCTGGAAACAATATAGGATGATCAGAGGATTAAGAAACTAAACTCTCCCAGCTTACCCAAAAGACAGTTGAGAGTTGAGCTGATCACAGTTCGCAATTTTCTGTAGAAGATATTTACATTAGGAGCTCTTACTCTGACACAGAGGGGCAAAATAAGTTTGGTTGTTCAAAAGTTAAAATGGGACAAATTCAGAGGAGCAAAAGGACATGTATTTTTTTACCTACCAAGTAACCAACAACCAGCACAGACTACTTAGGCATGTGGAAGTTTCTCTGTCATTTGAGGTTTTAAAATCAGCTTTAGATATCTTTGTAGAAAAGATGCCATCACTTCATGCAAAGCCACAGCCTTGCCCCAGCAGTGATTGCGTTGGGCTCTTTGACCAAGCCATGTCAGAGCTCCAACTAGAGGTTCACAATGGTTCACCCTGGTCTTAAATTTATTATTCTAAGAGTTCACCTGAGGATACGGAAGTTTAATTAAACAGCCTCTGAGAGGCTCCGAGATCCTATGAAGGGAAAATCTGTTTTATTTTGTCCTAAAACCGTTTTTTACGTTTTATCATACAGAACGTCAGACTTGTGTTTACAGTACGATAAGCTCTGAGCAATGGTCATCAGAAGGAAGTCAGCTCATAGCAGAAATGATGCCAAAGTCTCCAGTATTGTAAGAAGCTAAAAGATAATGTTATTTAAATGAGAAGCAAGCTTCAAATCACAAGCAATATGAAAGTGGAATTGGACTTCTAAAAAAGTAATTTCAAAATTACGCATGTCTGGAAATTTTTCCTATTTCCTGAATTCTTAAAGGTGCATAGCTCTTAAAATACACTCATTAGCTAAGAGGGTGAGGTGCTTCAGATCAGCTGTAAGTGTAAAAAGAAGCCACTTTGAAATTGTCAGCTTGAGGTCAAAGCAGTTTGATTAAAGACAGCAATTATTATTTCCTCTTATCCTGCAAACAGCAGAATTTACCAGAGCACTTTGTCATCAACACATGTACTCCAAACAATAGGAAATGAATCTATCTATCCATCACTGATAAACTGATGTAGTGGAGATATATTTTGTCTTGCTTGTAATTACAATGCTCAGAACACCCTCCCCGTTCTCACATGCCATTATTCCATTTGCCTCACTGAATTCTGTGCTTTGCTTGGAAATTAAATCAGGTCTTGAATTTGAAACCAGGGCAATATTGAATCCCAAATCTATCAAAAAATGCTGTCTCCTTAACTGAGCAAAAATTTCCATTTCCCCTCAAACTATTAATATTAAGATACAATCACAAGAAAAAAAAAAAAAGCTGAGTTGAGCTTTAGAATATATCTCTTCGCTGAATAAGTGACAAAAAGTTAAAAGCAGTAATTTAGGAAACTTAAATGTGACAGTGTGTGATAGATGCGAGTTGGCAAGGCAAGAAAATGAGAAACATTAAAATCATATATTAGAATAGATCAAGCTCTACATACCAGTTTATGTCAGCAAATTTCTTTTGATATGTCAAGTCCCTATAGGGCTGGAATTCAAGTATACTTTGAAGATGTATTTTAAAAGGAATATGTTTATGTTTAGAAACTTAATAAGGTCATGTGCGTACAAAAACGAAAGAAAAATAAAATTGAATGCAATATTGTTAAGTTCACTGCAAGGTTTCTCACTGTGCAGCATTTCCAATGTTTTTCATGTTCTTCAGAACATTGCAGAGTCTTTTACTGATACAGTCTTCTGCTCTCCCAGGTACCAAGCACAATGTTGTAAAAGGCTATATGGGATTTTATCCCCAGCCACTGCCTATCAAAAATTATACCAAGTCAGTGAATTGCAGCTTGGTCAAAGGACATCAAGCAAATTGAATTCAGGCATGCATCATCTCCCACAAGATGCTGTCAAAGGCTTTGTCACTACTAGCAGGGGAACAAAAGCCACGTTCTAGTCAACACTGAGCCAGAAGTTCCTCTCCCTAGCTAGAATCCATAATATCACTGAACAGAAGGTCACTTGGTTATAAATAAATAGATTTGTACATTGAATCCTTGCCACCACTCCATTTTAAATACCACAGTGTGGACTAGCAATTAGATGTAATAGCAATAATTCTGTATCTGAGATGCTATCATTAAAATCAGAACAGGGACTGCTTGTATATTTTCATACAGCAACATTACTATGTGGATTGCCATCTTGGTACTAGTCATGCAGACAAAATGAAAGAAGTGATGTCGTGTGATCAGAAACTAGTAGTCCCAAGTCTGAAAAAGAAGGGTAAAGTGCTGTCAGTCATACCCAGCCCAGTTTCTCCACCACCATCACAGTAGAGATACAATGCTAGCATTTCAGCCAAAAAGAAATTTCTCTGCCAGTGGGGAGACCATCCAGAAGTTGAGTCTGCTCAGTACCAACACTATTTACACTACCTATGGTGCCTACCACTGCTATTTTAAAGTGCATCCAAGATGCGTGATAAGATGTGGACAAACAGGGAAGTGAAATACAGTGAGGCGAGAAGATGATTGCTCCAACATCACAAGAGGTTGGCAGCTGGATCAGAACTCAGTTTTATTGACCCCTAGCGAGGTGCTTGTGTTTTGGATCATTCTGGAGGATATCGGGTATGCCAGGAAACAGTAAAACACCAGGAAAAATCCTCATTCAGCTCTAGTGTGGTGCCAGATCCAGGGGGTGCAGGTGCTCCCAAATGGAGGGCTGTGCCTCTGTGCTACACAATGGCACTGGCAGTAATTTTAACACGACAGTTCCATCTTTTGCATCTTTTAACTGTGGAACACAATCCAGTGTGACTACATGTTTGCATTCACAGAAAGATTGTCAGATTCCCTCTCTTTTTTTTTCCCCTTTAAATGAATGGCTTAATACACGTTTGCACTGTGCATCCTGGTGGATAAATAAACCACCTGCTGGTATATGAACATATGAACAGGTTCGTAGTTTACATGTACATACAGAAAATAAGTGATCATGTGAAATGGCTTTCTCTTCTTAACTGTGAATGAATCTACATAAAGCCATTTGGAAGACTGACGTTTGACAGCATAATAGAAAGGCACAAATGCTTAAATGATTCTGAATCAAAGGTGAGCCAAAGGTAAATAGCATCTAGAATGACAGGGTGGACCGTATACTCCCTCAGCAGCCACCCAGACCCAGCTGCAGCTCCAAGACCATCAACACAAGTGCGTGTGGACTCTGCCAGGAAGCCAGATGCCATTTTCTGGAAAACTGTGTTCTACAGCTTGGCATCTGGTAATTGTGATGACCAGCCAGTAACTGTGAGGTGAGGGAAATATATTTTCTTCAGTAAATGGTACTTCAGTGAACAATAAGCAACTGATCCTCCCCATTTAAAAATGCCACTCTAAAGAAAGAAACATAAAAAGGCAGGAAGAGGGAAAAAAAAAAAAAAAGAAACACACAACAAAACACAACCAACCCACAAAGCCTGTATTAACATACACAAAAGAAATATTTCCTTGCACTAAGAATGTGCTAAACCCAAGCTTTCATTTATGAGCTCTCATAAATGATACATTTTTAGGAAGGTTTTATTCAAGCATCTGTAGAATTTGTTCAGTTCTTTGTTTTTATCCAAATAGTCTACTGGCAATAGGCAGGAAGGTTATGAGACAGTTCTGCTTACCACTTTCATGGACCATCACCTCTTCCTGCCAACCCCTCCCCAGCTTTGATCTAAAAATGTTTCATTCAGCAGACCACTAGGAAGCCTTCCAAATTCCACCGTTGGATAATAACCAATCCTTTCTCATCTGCTGCATGTTGAAATCTCACACAATTCAGGAGACCAGGAGTTTTCTGTGGTGTGGATAGAAATCAGACAACCCTATGCAAAATGCAAAAGGGGGGATTCTTTTCTGCAAGGATTTCACAGACTGAAAAATTAGCCTGTTTTCAAGTCTGAAATCAAACCTACAGTTACTGATAATCCTTTACTTCAAATGAAGTGTTTCTCAGTGTATTCTACCACCCCAGGCTTGAAACAAGCCTTCATCCCTCACAGATAAGTTATAAAAATTAGGTGATCATAAAATTTTTCTACCAACTCCATTAACAGGGAATCTCAGATTTGCTTATAATAAATTTCAACTGCAACCACAACATTCAAACTTCAGTTAAAAAATAAATTTTACTACACTCTCTCTGGGACTACACTCCCTCCTAAGCAGTAAAAACCTTGAACAATCAACAGTTATTTTCCCTTGTTTAATCAATAATATTTCTGTGAATTTTAAGAGCTAAATCATAGCTCTGGCATCAGCATTGTGCATCAGAATCTGCTTCACCTCAAGAGCAGACTATCAACTGGACTGTGAATCAGTGTCATAATTTTATTTCCAGCATTGTTCTAGGTAGTAGAAAAGCAACCTAAGCCAGCTCTACTTCTGATACGCCATTTCTCAGATCAACTTTATTTCATAAAGCATCCGCATTGAAGAGGAATTCAGGGTCAAGCCTCTCCCCATCTGGGTAGGATGGACACTGGTTTCTACTCAGACTCCCGACTCCTGGAAAGGAAACGACTGTACCACCTCTCTTGCCTTCATGCATCACAAAATTTCTCAGTATCAGAACGCAAATCTTTTTCCTTTATTATCTTTTCTTTCATATATGACTTTTTAAATCTAAGTTCAAAGCCTTATAAAAACTCTTGTTGATCTCCTCAGGCTTTGAATCAAGTAAGGACATTTCCAATTATAAATATTTCTGTCTAAAATCTTTTAAATAAAAGCATAGATCAGTAAGGCTAGCCCTTCATAAATTTATTAGAGTAGAATTTGAACCATGTTCTTCTTAATTTGAAAAAATGTGTGCAAATTCTTTTCTGATCTTTCTGCATTTTCTGCATAGAGTAGCTTGCTGTACTCGTATTGAGACAGAAATCTGTACATCACTGCTGTAACATATAAAAGATTTAAAAGAAAAGACAGAGATATCCTGTAAACTGGGACTGTAGTTCATGTCATTTCTTATTTAGCCAGAGCCAAATTGCACCCTGTGTTAAACTTATTAAAACTTATCAGATGGCAAAACAAGTGTATTTTGATACCTAGGGTTTCACAAAACGTTCAGAAACAACAACTAGCACCACATTAGAAGCTTTTACACACATGTATACAGAGGTTACGAACACCGAATGCTTCTGTTTATGCCATCAGCAACCAGATATGCACAGGTTTTATGATGTGAAGCCTAATGCAGAATACCAAGTTTAATTCAAAGCTCTCTTGTTTCTCAGTTATTGAGAAATAAAGTTGAATTTAAGCATTCATCTGACTTCAAATGTAGAAGTTCTAGTTCTGTCATTTGTAATGAAGTCGCCTAACAAGGGATAAAAGATTATTGGCAGGAAAAGACAACTGCAGTACATTAAAAGCAGATTAAGGTTGTAAGAAAAAACAGTGGCAGGAAGGAAATTCACAGTTAAGGGGAAAAGGCTCCATATGTCTTCTAACACCAATATACAATTGGGGGCACTGAGGAAGTCATTAAGGAGATACCCCATTGTGTGCTGGAATTACAAGACATATGGCACGTTTTCCCTAAACTATGGATTTTCTTTATTATCTACCATCAGCATACAATTCCAATGTTTTTCAAAAACAATTTTTAAAGAAGGAAAACAATAACCTACAGTTACATTAGAAGTACTTCCCTTGTGCTAGAAGTATTATATCGCCTGCCTGTATCCTTCAGGCAGACCAAGCATATAAAGACTTTGTAATACCCATGGATCACATATAGTAGCAGAGTTCAAGTCACACTGCCAAAAAATTAAATAGCAGTAACAGACAGATTTGCTCTATTCCATGATTCGCATCAAATCTGGGAATAACTTTCAAGTTTTAAGGAGACCATGGAGGTAAAAATCCTTGGTGGTGAAACTATCATTGCCCATCTGGTTTACAGTACCGGTTGGTGACATATCCTAACTTGAAAGGAAACCATAGCTTGCGACAGCATTTATATTGGTCGCCTAAAAACCCGATAACTCTATAGAAAGTTGTGGAGACATCCAGTGCCCTCAAATTCTAATATGACCACTTAAAAAAAAAAGTTATCTGTGCCCTGGAGAGGCATGTTTATTAAATAAATGTCTAGTCCTTTAGACTGAGTTGGGAGGATCTCCCAACTGAAACCACACTCGCATGACACCAAGAAACTCAATTTTACACTACAGCACCAAGCCTCCAAGGGAATACCTCTCACTGAGCAAACACGTGCAATGTTAAAACAGATGTTCAGTCACAATCCAGTGAAACCTCTGAATTCAGTCTTTCACATGATGTTCATATTACAAACAACAATAAGATTACACTGTGATGATACCTGAGATGAACATGCTTACCTGGCCCACCCGCATCAAATGGCCTGGTTAGCACACTTATTAAAATAAGAATGTAAGAATAAAGAATAAGATAGGAATAATCCTTACGTTCATAGATCTAATGCACAAAACTGTTGTGAAACCACTGAATAGTACCTTCCCTGCACAATACAAAATTTGGTTCATAATTAAGATTATTTGAAGCTCAACACAGGGAAGGAGGGAAACTAGTATTTTTCCAGGCTTCTATATATAGAAGAGAACAATAAACTCAGCAAATCATCTTTTCAACCATGAGGGTGGGGAAGGATGGCCCAAAGGCTTAGCCATTTCTGCCACATGTCCCACAGAACAGGCTTTTGAAGCTAGTCCATTGAAACACATGTAGACTCCTCCCTGACTTCAGTGGGCTTTCATTCAGGCCAATAGCAAATATAGCTAACTGCTGCCTCGCTGAGAAGTTAGCAAATATTGTATTTGATGAGAGAGCACTTGACAAATGCTATAGGTTTATGCACTCTGTTATACACAATCAATAACATATCTTTCTTTTACTGCAACGGCCAACTCCTATAAATGATTCTGTATGAAGTTAAACACCTTAGTTGTATTTACTGCAAAGATGAATTTATGACTGGGTCCAGAACAATGGTCAGTAAATAGAATATACTTCATACTATTGTATCTTTTATACTATGAATCCTTTTTAAAGCATTTATTATTTTCTACTCATTTTGGCAAAATCTAGTTTCATATATTCCACTAATATTGTGTTAATAATCTTTTAGTACCATTTAATTTTTAAGCAAATTAGCATAATGAACTACACTTGAAAGCTACCCACAATTTCATTAAGATATTTATTTCAATTTGGTAAAATGAATCCGTAATAAGTCTACAAAAAAAAAAAACTATCAGCAAAGTCATCGTATTTCCTGGCATGTTTTCATTACTCCTAATAATCTGACTGAAGTCAATGGCTCAGCCTAAGAAGAACTGTGTCACTCTGTATGGATCTGGCCCGAGCATGAAATACAGTATTAAAGACTGTAAAACAAACATACTATACTCTGTGGCACAGGGGCCTTCAAATATCGGTGAGGCCTCCCACATAGCACATCAGACCTTTCTAAGGCAATCACATCACCAGAATAACTTTTAGCCCCTCAACATAGAGCCTCAACTGCCAATTAAACTATTTTTTTCCTGTATGACTAATACCAATTTGGCTCCTAGAAAGGCATTGCTTGTACAAGCAGAATGATCATGTTTTAACTGAATTTGACCTAAATTTCTTCCATGCCTTAAAAACACTCTGTGTGTGAGTTTTTCCTCTTTGAGGTGTGTTGGGGGAAGTTGGGACACTGTCAGAGTCCAATACGCTCTGACCAGGTTCTTTTAAGATATTCCACACACGGAAGGTGTAATGTTCCATGTGAAGTTTACTTATTTGATGTTATACAGGACTCCTGATTTAGCACAGTGATACAAAATATACTGAAAACACAACACAAATGTTAGTTACGCTTCAAAAAATACAGCAATTGCAATACACAGTTCAATCCAATGTTACCAGTCTCTATAATATGCTCACCATCATGATGCAGTCCCAGTTGCTAGAAAAGAATATGCAGATTGAAGCCAATTCAAAATTCTTTTGCTAATTGCTGAGTTTTTATACTCTATGTCAGGCTGAACCACTTATCCACACTCTCCCCATGCTGGTCTGGCTAACTCAGGGAGAAACATTTACACCACCTGTTTCCACTCAAAGGTTGATAGCTGTTTATCTAAACCAAAAGCCACCAGTTGGCAGCTTCTCTGCAACAGCTGTGGTCAGTCACACCCAGTGTTATAGTCTGAGCTTCACGGGCACAGCACCCTTACCCATCCTCACTGAGACTTTGTCCCTTGTAGGGCTTTAATCAAGGAGTCGTATTCACTCCCTAAGGGTTCAGTCAGTCACAGGCACTAAATACATATTGCCTTTAACCACTTATTCAGACTTATCAAAAGTTACTTTAAAGTGACCTGAGAAGATGGTTGAGGTTTTTGGTCGTTTTTTCTTTGGAGGTCAAAGAACTCATAAAAACCCTTGTAGCATTGCATGTAGGCACACATGCACATCTTGATTCAGAATGGTCAAATGTGTTATGCGCTTTTTCATGCTTTTGCTGAGCACACCTTGGAGATCTCAGATCTAGGAAATGAGGATTTTCTCAAACTTTACCAGATTTTAAAATAGCCTGCTTCCTCCAGAGTGACTCTATACCATCTCATTTTAAAAAGCTTATTGGAAAAAAAAAATAAAATAAAAGGTTCTGATTTTTTAATCTTATTGAAAAATATCTCCCTCACAAACTGAATCACAAGATTCAGTTTTCAGTTACTGAGATCTCACAGTCCTACCTGTTGTTTAAATGTAACTATTTTCAAGGATAAATGCAATGAGACATTATAATTCATAAATAAAATAGAAATGAAAAGCTTTCTAAATAGATCTTGGATCTTCAATATTATGAGAGAACAAAAGAAATCAACACCTCCCCTTCCCTCTCCTTTTGAACACACATATCTGTCCCCAAGATAAGCCTGAATACAAATTACTGTTCTGAAAACCCCTGCAACTTTGTTGGAGTTTTGACTTGGATTCACACATTTGTGAAGTCATCAGGTTCTCGGAAACACTGCATATAATTAACTGGATCTTAAGCAGCTTAAACTCCACACCCACAGAATCTTTCTGTCTTCACATGTATAGGACAATACAAGTATTAAATCACAGGAGACCACAAATCCTTTGGAGGTGGCTATATTACGTTCTAAAAGGAAATCTTATGGGAATGTAAGAATAAAAGTAAGACTTTGGGTTTTTTTGTTCTCCAAAATGCTATGAAAAGGATAAAATAAATGTTTTAAGTAAAGACAAGATTTATGATAATTGCCCAAAATAAAACATCTGTAAGCTACGCTGACCAAGAGGGGAAATTATGAAAAAACCCACAACCCTATGTCTATGATAATTACTTCTCTAAATGTAATATCTGAATGAAGCATTAATTTGACATATATATGACATTCTCATAACAATCTTTTACTGAGGACTTGAACTTCAACCAAAATGTGTGGTCACTTTTTGTTGCTTCTTCATCTTATTTAAAAGCTCACTTTCTCCAACAGTAAGACTCCTGAAAGCTTGCTCCCCCTCTTTTAGTTAAAAGCATGTTGGTGTAAAAAAACCCATAAAATTAATTTCTGAACAAATCTTGAGGCATGCAGATTAGTTAATACAATAATAATAACTGGTGACAATATAGTCAAAGTAACATGGTAATTTTTAAAGCCAATTTCTATAAACTATTGCTTTCTCTGTTTCTTTAAGTACCTAAATAATACAGAAAGTTTTCTTTTTAAAATATGAAAGTCATTGAAGTGTTCAAAAATTCATGGAGTAAAATAATTGAATGTTCATCTTGCTACTTTCAGTACGGGCCTCACAAGGTCACAATATAAACCAGCAACTCCAGTCCAATGAGATA
>NW_009634257.1:0-19682 GCF_000690535.1 Cariama cristata | reverse complement strand
GCCTTCAGTGGGTCAGCTTCGCCGTTGGGGGGGGGTTGTGGGGCGCTGGGGACCACCAGGAAAGGCCTGGAGCTGCACTGAGTGTGTCTGGCCCAAAAGGTTGCCCGGTTGTGGGTAGAAGTAGATCTGAAACATCCTCTGGATTTTTTCTTCTTGGGTTTTTCTCTTTTCTGCTCACCGCAACTGAAGTCCTTAGGGCAGCGTGGGGTCAGTTGCTTGAGGTGTTGGGCACAGTTATCGGTGTGCGTTCAGCGTGGCACAGTCCTGTATCTGTGAGCTGGTGCAGTGCTGGTTTTCTCGTGAATGTGATGTGTGCTTTTGCCAATAAACAAACTTCTCGGTTAAGTAACAGTGTTATTAATGGGCCTATAAGAATAACTAAAAGTAGGTGTGTTGCAGAGAAACTTAGGCTTTCACAGTTTGGGATAATCTAGAAGTACTTGTCATAACATTATGGTAATACCCTTTCTTGAAGCCTGCTTTCCGAGCTATCAAGCAGATGTTCCTAACATAAGTTTATGTGAGCAGAGCAGGAAATTTTAGCAAGGGAAACCTGACAGCTGCTCTTAAGTGTGCTAGATGTGCCTCCTGAGGATAAACAGAACGGAGAGTAATAGCCCTGATCTCACTGCATAAACTTATTTATTCTTGGAAAAGCTCTTTGTTGGCTATTGTCAGGCAAAATACATGCTGTTCTGGGGCTGTCCCTTTGATAGAACAGCATTTAAAATAAAACTTTTTTAGGTACTGTTGAATATTCATAATCTGTTATTTTTGTTTTATCCAGGGGAGACTATCTACGATGCTGCAAGTTCTGTTACCCATTATGTGCGTTTGTCATTCTTGCTGCTTGTGTGGTAGCATGTGTTGGCTTAGTCTGGATGCAGGTGGCTCTCAAGGAGGATCTGGATGCAATAAAGGAGAAGTTCCGAACTAGTAAGTATAAATGTAACTACACTATTTCACATTTGCTTTGGGCAGTACGAAGAGCTTTAGTTGCCTGCCTGCTTATTCAAAGCTTGAAAGTACTGAGTAGGCAAACTGCCCCTGAATTGAGAAGTCCTCCGAGCCAAAAACACTTGGAGGCTGGGTGAATATAAGGCAAATGTTACATATTCTTGCCTGCTCTATATCTTCTGAGGAGCAGGCTTGTACGTTGTAGTTGCTTGTATGTACATTTTGAAAAATCCTGACTTTCGTCTTGGGAGTGCTCTGTTCTAAAGAAAGCCCCTATTTAAAAAAGATGTAGTTCTGATCAGCCCCATAAAAGCAGTCTAGGGGATTTTGATGCATCCCTTAAAAAAAATTAATGGAAAACAATGTTCTTGTCTTGAGCTCTTTTAAAAACCTCTAATACTCACTATGGCGTTACTGCAGTTTGAATGTTGCTTCAGTATTATGTTTTTTCTTTGTATCCTCTGAATGTTTATTTTGCTTGCATTGACCTTGCTCGACTTCTATGTCCTGTTGCATATAGTGTGGAGTTACATCATGTTTCATACTTTGAAGTATGGAGTTAAGGTGGAGCTTGCTTGTAGATCTCAGGTTTTCCCTGTCCATGTAAGATTTCAATACTATAACTTCTGTCGTGCTGAGATACGTAATGCATGGTGAGATTTGCATGTGACGTAGGCCGTCGGTTCTCTATACCTCACCTCTGGACACAAGATATGTTTTGATGCCTTATTTTAGTAGTGTTCAAAATTCTGTATATTGAAAAAGGCAAGGATGAGCTGAGGAGCTGTCTGAATGGAGCAGAGAAGAGTGAAGCTTAAGCATTCAGGTAGTCTGTAGCTACTTCAGGAAATCTCAGTAGTTACACTTTGCCTGAGGAGCACTGCTGTTGACTGCAGGTTTTGTCCTGTAGCTTTGGTCTTCATCTTAGAATTTTTAGGACATGAAGATGACCTTAAAAATAAGGCTGGTGAAATCAATTCAAAAATTAGGAGGCAGCTAGGGCTGGAGGTAAGCAGAGGGCTTGATTTGCTTGTGGTAAAAGAGGTATTGAGGAAATGCGTGTAGAAATTCTGTGCTGTTAGTATTTAGGGCTTCCTGTTCAGGTGTGTAACTCTGCTGTGAGGTGGGGAGGAGTTGTCTGCTGAGGTGGAACCTGCTGGCTGACTGGGAGTGAGAGAAAATGTTGCTGATAGATGTGCTTTTATATTAACTGATACTGAACTCTGAAATCAGTTAGTTGTAACTGGTGTCCAACAGTTATGGAGGATGCCTTCAGTTACAGGCACTACTTTGTGGCTGTGAGTGTACTGAACAGCTCTGCAGTAGCTGTTTCTGTGTTCTGGGTAAGCTGACTG
This sequence comes from Cariama cristata, assembly GCF_000690535.1. Lineage (NCBI taxonomy): Eukaryota > Metazoa > Chordata > Aves > Cariamiformes > Cariamidae > Cariama > Cariama cristata. The sequence continues at coordinate 17,370 of NW_009634257.1, read as the reverse complement.
CCACTCTTCATGGACTGGTCTGCTTTAGGTATGTACTGGCTGTAAAAGTTTTGCACAATCACAACACTTGTTGGCTTCAGTGTAGTTAAGTTTCATCATTCCTGTTCTATGTAGACCTCTTTGTTAAAGCAGTTGTTCTCTCTGAGCTTAGTGTCTGGCAGTTACGGATGTGCTTGTTTTGTCCTTAATAGCTATGATAGAAAAGCTGTCCATTTAATACTTCGTCTAGTGGTAAAATAATCTCAGATTTCCTTGCCCCTGTAATAGCATGCCTAGAAGCTGAATAGGAGCCTCATAATGAGGCACAGCATTAAAAACAACAATAAAAAAGCAGACAGCAAGAATAACCTGGTTCCAAAAGGTAACATTGTGCTTTGGTGGGGTATGTGGGTTGATGGAGAAACAAAGGCACAGGATCTGTCTATCCTACAGCAAGTTTGGAAGAAGAACCTTCCTGCTCTGAATCTTCATCCAGATTTTTTTCCCCATAAGAGCGGATTCCTGTGGTGGTATTTGTAACTGTTCTGCCATGCTTTGAACAAACCCAGTATGGTATGAGTGCTTTTTAAAATAAGGTGTCTTTGTATGTTTAGGATAGGAGGAAGTCATTGTGATGCTCCCCTTCAGTTGTTAGTAATGATGCTAAGAATGCATGTAGTACTTAACCTTCCTAGCACTGCAAAAAACTCTTAAGTGGAATCTCACTGTACACAGTGAGAATGGCAGAACAGGAAATAATTTGTCTACAAGAGCCTCTGAAGCGTCAGATTTGATGTGAACTGCTTGTGTCAAACACACAATTAGCTCTCAGTCTGTTTTGGCTAAAATATACCTTTCAAAGTCTTTCTTAATCAAAAGTGTTATTCGGATCTTGGGTGATCAATGCAGATTACTCTGTACCTAGAAGTGGCTTTTAGGACTTGCTTCAAGAAAAGTGAAGTGGGTTTTTAAAGTTGCACAGCTTTCCAGTTGTGTGTATTTGGGCATTCGCTCCATGGGCATGAAGCACTCCTGAAGGCTTCCCCTTTTGACCGGATGGGTCACCCATGGAAGCTTGTTCTGGGAGCTGCCAGCTATGTACCATGTAGGTCCCACTGCTCTTGGCAGTCTGATCTGAATGATGGCAGTTTGTTGTGGTGCATTCCAGTGCTGCGTTACAGGGTGGAGGTGCAGATTTTGGAGACCTCGGTCATCTCCATCTCAAAACCTTTGCTTATTTATTTCTCAGGCCTAGGGATTTAGGATTGCCTAATAGCGCTTGCAGCTAAACAGCTTAGTCACTGCAGACCTGGAAGAGCTGCATTTCTGAGGCTCACTTGAATTCGTTTGAGCTGCACGTTTCCCCCTTCCTGTACTATTAATTGCACTAATAACTGCCTTTATTTCCAAGGATCTTGTTTACCGGTTTGTTTACCAACAGATGTTCATGTGTAAACGTACACATTTTTTTTTCAGTTGTCTTTCTGTCACACAGAACAACTGTAATCATGATAATCTCTTTGGAATTCACTTCTTCATCATCAGCCCCTTTGCAGGCTTGAAAAGGGCACTGAGGTTCATTTCATGTGCCTCCTTTGCCCTGGTCCTGTTAGCAGTTCTTATTCACAGTCCCTATTTCGTGTTATTACTATTTTGTGTTCCTCTGTGAAAGTAATGCAAAATACCTGCACTAAGTAATGACCTGCTGAGGCTTGCCAGAATGACAGTACTGTTGCAAAGTGTTAAATTTAGTATGGTCTCTCTGGCTTCTCTCTGCAGACATTAGTGCTCTTAAAAAAAGAGCTGTCGTTCTGAACAAATGCTTCATTCTGAATTGGCAATAAACCCATATGTAGAAACTGTTAATGCCTTCTTTCACTGCTGTAGATGTTGCTGCTTGTAATTTGTTTTCTGCCTTTCAATGCTGTTTAACTGGACTTTTGTTTTTTTAAAACAAATTTAGTTATTTTTTCTTTTTTTTTCTTTCTTTTTAGTGGAATCTAATCAAAAAACATCATTCCAAGAAATTCCTAAACTGAATGAAGATTTGGTGCAGAAGCAAAAGCAACTAGAACAAATTGAGACTGGAGAACTGGGGCTAAATAAAATTTGGATAAATATCACAGAGATCAATAAACAGGTGAGAGGGATCAGTGCTTGGTTTTGAAAAATAATAAAATATTACATTCAAATTTATTTTTAAAGAAGTTAATTTCAAGTGCAGTGCTGATCTTTTATCTAAGGACTTCTGTGACCATAAGCTAAACTTTTATTTTTAAAGTTAAAATGGAGTATAAGCCTCACTTAAGCAAAAAAAGCTTGACCATCCAGTTGGACTGGAGACTGATCACAAAGAGAAGTTATGCAACTGGTGGAAAGTCTTCAGGAAGAACTTAAAAGAACCAGAGAACTGCGTAGTTCTTAATTTTCCTGCCAAATAATTGTGATGTTTATGATGAGAGATTTGACACTTCAGATTTCTGAGAATGTCTGCAAATGTTTCATTAATGTGGAAGAAAGTTACCTTGAATCAGTGCAAGTTCGTGTTGCTACAATTGAAGTGCTGTCATCTTGTCAATATAAAATCTGGTAATACACACTCGGAATCTGAGCTGGTGTAAATCTTAGCTCTGTTTACGTGGCTAGACCTAAGCGACTTATCAGAAAGCTGTTTCCTCAGCTGCCGTATTAACTCATGCTTCAAACAAAGCATCCAGCAAGGCTCTTAGTGAAATTCTTGCCTCAGAGGGTAAAAGATCAGTTGCTCACAGTTAGTGGTCTCACAGTTAGAGGTATCAAGAGGTGTGTGTGGGTAACCCTCCCTGACACTAGTGCTTTGGGTTTAATTTTTAAGAGTACTGAGGTGCCTGCTCAGATTGGGTGGTTTTGGGTTTGTATGGGTTTTTTTGGTGTGTGTTTTTTTTTTTTTTTTTTTTTTTCCAGTTGCATGCAGTGGTTAAGTGCTTAATGGACACATAAATGTATTTGAAAAATTGACTTGCTTTCTTTGGCATCTGACAGTATGCATTATCTGCAGATATTTAGGTGCTTCATTGGACTTCTAAAACGCGATCTTTTGCACCTGGACATTAAAGATACTTGCACATGGTTCTTGCAGGCCCTCAAGTTACTTCAGGGTCTGGTTACAGTCTGAGCCAACTTTTCTGGGGATCAAAATTTGTGTTTGTTTGTTTTTCCCATGAATTGTTGGGATGTGCTGCTGGGAATTATTTTAGCCAATATTCACAGCTGTGGAATGAGAGACTTTGTACGCCAGCTGATCATCATTGGCCTAACGTAAAATTAGGATCTTGCCCATTTCCTCAGCATGTGAAACAACTTTTTTTTTTTTAACCAGAAAAAAGTGGAGTGGATAAAACCCACTTTCGTGTTGTCAAATGTGAGAAGAAATTATTTTTCTTTGTTTTGACTACTGATGGCTGCAAATTGATCTTAAAGTGATAGTATTAGGAATTAATGACTAGCATGTAGTGGTTTTTAATTTATTTGACCACGTCTCAATTGGAATAAGTAATCTTGAAGACCTGTTGAATAACTTGCTGTCTGGGTCAAACAGTTGACAGAAATTGAGCTAGCCCGCTGTATCTAGATTGTCACTGTTCTACTTCTGTAGCAGAAGGTTTGGGTGATACGTGCAACTTTACTTGTCACTCAGCTAGAGGAGTTGCCTGGCTTTGCTGGGTTTTTCCAGGCAGGTTTGATTGCTAAATACATAAGTGGATGACTGTTTCATCCACATAAGGGCTTCTTGCGCAATTTTAAAAATCTATCTTGGGCAACAGTCTCTCTCTAAGAGGATGAAAGTAAAATGGGCAGAGGATACCTTATTGAAAAGAAGAGGCTTCTGTGGCTTTCATTCAGTTTTTAAAAAAAAATAAATCTTGCTTCTGTTGCAAGAAGCAGAATATTTTTAACGTAGCCTAGGCAGGACTTCTAATCTAGACAGAGGGCTGTCTTGTGTGTGTGTACATATATAATTTTGTCTTGCCTTATGTTTTAATGTTACAAATTAAGTCATTAATATTGGGGAAGGTCAGAATCAGGATTATGTTGACTAATTCTAAGTATTCTTCTTTGGTTTTTAGATATCACTATTGACTTCAACAGTAAATCATCTCAAAAACAACATAAAATCTGCATCCGATCTGATTTCTCTTCCTCTCACAGTAGAGAAACTTCAGAAGGCAAGTACTGTAAATTTGGCTATTGCTAAATGCCTTCTGTGCTGCTAAGCTGCAGCTGGACTCTTGGGGACAGCAGTGACAACAGGAGTTACCTGAATTGTATGTGAGGAATATTTGCTTCTCTTGTTTTTAAATTGGACTTCATGTATTTGGTATTGTATGGTCCTGTGATAACATATGGTAGGTAAAAAATGTGATGGCCTTGTTTGTCCCTTTCTGGAGATGCATTTGTTTGTTGTCCCTCTTTACCTTGGAGCTGATTCTTCTGGTTACTTTCCTTCAGGCTGCTAATCTTAATATCACTTAGGACACTTGGAAAAAGTCTGCCTGAAGCTTTACAACTCTGCTTGCAAATAGGTTGTTTGTTTAGGTTTTTTAATTGGAAAAGAAAATTGTTTGCTTTCTGGAAAACTTCCTCATCTTCAGCAGTATATAGTTCTACATCTGGCTCTGCATTTACAGTTTTGAGGTGGGTAGGGGTCTCACTTGGGAGCAGTGGGCTGGGAACATTAGCATGGGAGCTTTCTTGGTGTTCAGTACAGGCACAACAAACCAGGAATTGTACTGGGATGGTTTTCTGACAATCCCTTGAAAGATGGGCCGTACTGGGTGACACAAGCTTGCTTCTGTTAATCAGAGTCTTACCATGTGCCCTACCTGAGTGTTGTTTACCAAAAAGCTGTCCTGTTTATTTTGCTAAAAAGAATGGCTTGTTGAAACTTCCCTGGCTCTTCCATGGCAGTTGTGTTTATTTAGCAATAAGCATTTATATTGGGCTAACACCTAATGTCAGTCCAGTCTTTGTGGCTTTTATAGGTTTCCATTTCTCATTTCATATCCCTACAAAGTTAATGTATAATCAACAAGCTAGTCATATGCAAATCAATTAGTGTGGTTTGACTGATCAGGCTGCTAGGATTTCTTTTTCTGGGAGGAGTACAAATCTATTTCCTAAGCTTCTAATTTGCTCTTATAAGCATGATGGATTTTTATGGTGTTATATCAGAAGTAAGTCTTAAGGCAATACCTACTTTATTTATTTTTATATACATGTATAAAATACAGAATAACCTTTTTGTCATCTTGCTGCCTTCGGTACCGTCAGGACAAAGTGTTAGGGCCAACAGGTTTCAGCTTGCAGTGATCTGCTGAACAGCAAGGCTTTTTCACATTGAAATAAGTCTGTCCTTGGTCACACTTCAAGAAAATCAAAGATCTTGGGAAATTTTGAGTTCTTTCCGGTCTCTGCTGTTTAGTCTAAGTAAGGTGTTGGATGTGGCATCTGTTTCCACTGCTCTCTTGATGCCATCTTGCTTGCATTTATGTTTTGGAAGGTTAATATAGTAAAAACAGAGCTAGAATCCTTCTAGGAGGTATATTGCGAGGTATTGAGTGTAGAAGAATGATTTGGAGGTTTAAATACAATAGTTGTAATGGTTTGTAGGTGTCACGTTAATGAAAAATGATAGGTTTCAAGACTTGGACTTCTTTCTGACTTCTGTGTGCATGCTGCACTGTGTCCCGTCACGCAGGAGAACTTGATTGTGTGTAGGTGGGTAGCCTGGCTTTTGATAACTCTGGTGAAAAATCTCTTGCACAACTTGTCCATTGCATCCAGCTGTCTTTGGAATTACCTGCCTTTCTTGGAAGAAATCATCTATCAGCACTCCTGGCTAACCGAGGAGGTCTCAGTTGACTGGAGGTTAGCAAATGTGATGCCCACCTACAAGAAGGGCTGGAAGAGGAACTACAGGCCTGTCAGCCTGACCTCCGTGCCGGGGAAGGTCATGGAGCAGATCATCTTGAGTGCCATCGCATGGCATGTACAGGACAACCAGGTCATCAGGCCCAGTCAGCATGGATTTGTGAAAGGCAGGTCCTGCTTGACTGACCTGATCTCCTTCTATGACAAGGTAACCCACTTAGTGGATGAGGGAAAGGCTGCGGATGTCATCTGCCTAGACTTTAGTAAAGCCTTTGACACCATTTCCCACAGCATTCTCCTGGAGAAACTGGCTGCTCATGACTTGGACTGGTGTATGCTTTGCTGGGTAAAAAAACTAGCTGAATGGCTGGGCCCAAAGAATGATGGTGAATGGAGTTAAATCCAGTTGGCAGCCGGTCACCAGTGGTGTTCCCCAGGGCTCACTTTTGGGGCCAGTACTGTTTAACATCTTTGTCAATGATCTGGACAAGGGGATCAAGTGCACCCTCAGTAAGTTCGCAGGTGACACCAAGTTGGGTGGGAGTGTTGATCTGCTTGAGGGTAGGAAGGCTCTACAGAGAGATCTGGACAAGCTGGGTCGATGTGCTGAGGCCAATTGTATGAGATTCAACAAGGCTTAGTGCTGGGTCCTGCACTTGGGTCACAGCAACCCCATGCAACGCTACAGGCTTGGGGAAGAGTGGCTGGAAAGCTGCCCGGTGGAAAAGGACCTGGGGGTGCTGGTTAAAAGCCAGCTGAACATGAGCCAGCAGTGTGCCCAGGTGACCAAGAAGGCCAACGGCATCCTGGCCTGTATCAGGAATAGTGTGGCCAGCAGGACCAGGGCAGTGATCATCCCCCTGTACTCGGCACTGGTGAGGCCGCACCTCGAGTGCTGTGTTGTTTTGGGCCCCTCACTACAAGAAAGACCTTGAGGTGCTGGAGCATGTCCAGAGAAGGGCAACAAAGCTGGTGAAGGGTCTGGAGGGTAAGTGTGATGGGGAGCGGCTGAGAGATCTGGGGTTGTTTAGCTTGGAGAAAAGGAGGCTGAGGGGAGACTTTATTGCTCTCTGCAGCTGCCTGAAAGGAGGTTGTAGCAAGGTGAGGGTTGGTCTCTTCTCCCAAGTAATGAGCGATAGGACAAGATGAAATCACCTCAAGTTGCACCAGGGGAGGTTTAGATTAGATACTAGCAAAAAATTCTTGACGAAAAGGATTGTCAAACACTGGAACAGGCTGCCCAGGGAAATGGTTCAGTCGCCATCCCTGAAGGTATTTAGAAGACGTGTAGCTGTGGTGCTTAGTGACATGGCTTAGTGGTGGACTTGGCAGTGTTAGGTTAACAGTTGGATTCGATGGTCTTAAAGATCCTTTCCAACCTAAGTGATTCTACGAAGAGGCTGCTATTCTTAGAATAGGATTTTGGTTTTCTTAAGCCTTTTTCCATGTAGGTACTGTTCCTGAAAATGAGGAGCTGCCTGCTGGTGTTAGGAGTCCTGAAGGATTACTGAGGGAGTTCCTCTTGGGCAGTGGCTTTTGTTCAGACTGATGAAAGGTGCTAAAGGTGGCCTGAGGTCCTTCAGGGCAGCGGTTGCTTACTGAACCTGTGTTCAGACTTGCAAAATGAAGAGCTGGAGGAAAGTTTGTATGGATGTCACTTGAGTGTAATCTGGGTACCTAGAGGGTCACTTCCATGCCTTAAGAGCTTGTGAGGATAACAGGGTCATAGGAAAAAGGGATTTTTAGATGGATTCTGTTTGTTTTAATGAATGAAGAAAGTTACTAAAAACTGAATGAGAAGCATAGGGGCATGCTCTGTCCTGTTATTGTAACTTCCACTAGTGTTTGTGGCTGTCCTAGCTGATGATCTGACTCTGATAGGTGCTATGCTGTCAGCTGCTAAAACACTGGTGCGGCTTTACTGGACAGTTACTTTCTAAAGTTAGAGCTGGAGATAGGGGGAGTTCACGTAGGTGAAGGCAAGGAAAGGATGAGACGGGAGTAGTTGGAAGCAAAGGTAGCTGTCAGAGCACACTGACTGTACCTGCAGAATTCATGGGGGCTTTCCTGATGCTTCACACTATTCTTTTGTTTTAAAAAAGACAATAATTGCTTGAAAATTGAATCTGCAACCTTTGGCAGACTAGTTTTGCAGCGTATGATGTTTCTGATGGGTAGACCTGAAGAACAATTAAGGCAGGATAAATCGGTGATGTCAGCATTCTTGTACTCAATACAAATACTCCATGCAGAGAGGAGGTAAGATGTCTTCATATCAGAATTTTATGCCAGAACGTTTGTATTGTTCTGGGAGTGGGAGTAGCAAACCTGTAACTTTGGTTATCTAGCTTAAGCTCATGGTGTAGAGTGTGTCTTTGTTTATTGGCCTGGAAATGCAATGGGTATAATTTGCAGTTTTGTCTGCAAAGAAAGTTCTGAATGCTTCAAATTTACGTGCGTATTTTTGTGGCAGTCTGCCTGCAGTTTCACTAACAAAACATTGTGTTTAGCAAATTGAATCTTTGGGAGAGTGCAGTTTGAGGAAGGCTGAGATTTTTGTCATCTTCTTTATTCCAGACTGTAGCTAACATAGGTAGCACGCTTACCAGTGTTTCTCATGATGTTGAAAATATACAGACAGCTATTGAAGAATACAGGAAATCCATAGAAATACTCCAGAATGATGTGGTAAGAAAATGTTCTGATTTAACACTGCACTTTATTTATTTATTACCTGCCTAATATGAAGCAAGTTTAAGAACTGTGTGGAGTTCTGCCTTATGCCTTTGAAATACCTTTGAAGTTTTGGTAGATGCTGGTTGGTACATTAATAAACTAATCTTCTAATTCCTGTATGGTATCTTCTATATAGTATCAAGTACGTATTTCTCTGTGGCCAAATTGAGCCAAAGTTTTTCAGCTAAACTGCAATACAGCATTACTTTAATAAGAATACTTGCAGATAAAATCTAAATTAGACACATTATAAAACTTGATTTAGTCAGTGGGTGCTACGAAAGCATTGCAGATGTGGTAATGTGTTTGGTAGCAGTGAAATGTGTATTGTAATACTTCCTTAAAGGGAGGAGAGCTAATTAGGAGGGTTTAATTAAAATAAATTTGGACCTTCTGTGTTTGGAAGAGAAAACTCTGTATTAGCTTAGTTAAAATACTGCATGCAGAACAGAAATGAATGACTATAATTGTAGCAAAACATTCTTAGCTACAATCTGCCAGTTATTGAAGTTTAGTATTTTTTTTACAGGCATTTGGTAACATAATTTTCTGCTTTCTTTAGAAGGAATTAAAACAGATACCTTTACTTCCCTCCACTGTTGTGCCAAGGACTGAGAGAAATCAGACAGAAAATTGCAAAAAGGTATTTTTCTCCCTTGCATAAGGAATATTGGTACAAGTGTCACCCATATGTAACTTTTTTGTGTTTTGCTGTACTGTAATGTACAAAAATACATTTTTATCAAGACAATACAGATAGCATCCTTCAAAACAAAATATAAGATAATTTTGCTCTAGTGTTTTGCTGTAGTTCGTTCCTGTGTATGTGCAAACAGGAAAGTACTCTAGTCTGAGAGTATTTTTTTGTGTTCTATCTGAGTCAGGAGTAAAAAGAGCGAAACTAATATCCAGCAAGTTATAGGTGTGCTTTACTCATGTAAATGGAAAGGAGTTAAAACCTTTTTATGGAGTGGATTTTATGGCAGGTAGTTGCCAATCTGATCAAATTTGGGAGTGGCATGTATTGAGTCACCCTGACTGTAAAGAGGTGTGGAAAGCAGAGATTCAGCAACCAAAAAAAAAAAAAAGGGATAATGTGTGGGTGTTTCGCTGAATGGGTTGGAATGGAATGACTGCATTTATTTACATTTAATACAGTCTATCTTCCTCAAAAATGAGTCTTGTGTCTAAATATGCATAGTACATGCTTTCTTGAGAAAAATAGTTGGTGTGGTTACTAAGCTTGCCCTGGAAAATTGGATGAATAGACTTTCTGTGTTTGCTGGCTGAAGTAATGACATTAGCAAAGAGGTTAGCCCTGAGGAAGAATCGCAGATTCAAACTTTGAAAGCTGGAATAACTTTCTGGAAGCTTCCAGTTGGATGTTTTCAGTGGTGTCGGTAGAGAGCCAGTCTGAAGTCTGCCTGGTAAAATTGGGTCAGTCACCATCTTGTTAATAGCAGTAGTGCTGCAGAGATTCAGTAAACTGACATGTGCTGGTTTTATATTTCAGGAAAGCCAGTCACTGCATGCAGCTTTGGAAGAGCTAAATAATACTGTAGTGGCATACCAAAAGTTGAATGACATCAAGCTTCTAAATGTGGATTCAGCCATTGGTAACCTTAGCCAGAGGGTTATGTTTTTAGAAAACTCTCCCCTTGCTGTGAATAATCTGGACAAAAGAGAGAACTTGTCTACCAGTGTGGTAAGTATTTGATGACTGAGGGTGTCTACTCAGGCTGGTAGTTTTAATACTTTCTGTACACTACAGATACAGGTTTTCAAACCTAACTAAAGAAGACGTCAGAATGAAAGTTGAGACACTTAGGATTTCATTTTAGAAGGCTGGAATTTGTTCCATATTTCTGAACAGATAACCAACACTAAGAGTATCTCTGAAACAGTCATTTCTTCCCTGCAGAATCTACAAAAAAAAATGTTCAAAACACTGTGACATTTAAGACTTGGGTAACTGCTTAATAGGATGTGATTCACAAACCTCTTTAGCTATGTTTTAGGAAGACACTCTGGGATGGGTCTGTTAAAACCGTTGAGGAGCATGGTGGGCCTCTGGATTGTTCAGTGGTGCTTAAATGCCCCAAAAAATAAAATTAAAAAAATTAATACTAAATATGTTCATAAATCTTTCCAGAGCTTTGTATATGCCATAGTGGGGCCAGTCTGTGAGAACGTGTTCTGTATGTTTAGCAATAAGGAGCATGTTGACGTTACTGTAGTAAATTACATAATCCACTGTCTTTGTGTTTATTCTAGCATTATTTGTCCTGTTTTTAATTCCTGCTTCATGCCTGCCAAATTTGAAGGAAAGAAACTATTGTAGAAGATAAAAAGCACATGAATAAACTCTGCTCTCCTCCATTTTTCCTGTAGGTGAATGATGCAACTACCTCTCTAAAAGTGGAAAATGATCAACTAGATAATGAAACTCATTCAAATAAAGAACTGAAGGTAAAGTAAGGAAAGACAAATTGCACTGGATTAGTAGAGCATGTCATTGTCTCTATAATCATGTTTTAAATGAGACTTAATTGAGAAAAGATCTGCCAGCAGGCTAATCTGATCAAGTTTCTCTTAAGCTGTCCTACTCTGGACTTCTTTTATCCACCCCATTTTGGGGAGAGGAAGTCGATTAGGATGGAAGAAAAGTTATAATAGTGTAAAGCTTTGCCATTCTGACTACATATGGGATAACATAGTAGAGCTGCTGTAATGTCCTTCTGTGCAGCTGAAGGAATCTTGAGAGGTTCAGACCATGGTCCAGTGGAACAGGGGACTCCGGCAGCCAGCTCATTTGAGTACCCATTGCCATGCTCTCGGCAAAGCTAGCCCAACTATTGTGGGTTCATGCTGTAAATGGGGTTACGGCATTTATCCAGGTTTAAAAACTTTCTTGGGTTGACTTAGAGAGACTTTGCACTAGTGGAGTCTGGGAATTGATGAAAGCCACCTCTCAGTAGTGATCTGATGACTTCCTGTGAGCAAGTTTAACAGACTGAGTGCCAGACTGTGGGCTGGAGCTAAGAGGTGGTGCTGCTAAGGTTAGTTTCTGTCTTCTGGAAAGAAGGCAGGTGAGTGAACTGGCTATGCTGTCAGTTCTAGGCTTGGATTGATGTGAACTCAACCTGTCATCTGGAACCTACTCATGTAAAGAGCAAAGGTGCTCCAGATTAAAAAATGTGATGGTTTTACTTCGACAGAGATATAGTGACTCCTGCCCTAAGGAGGCAAACATTTGAAACAATTATAGAATTCAATTAATGTATAAATGTTTACTCCAAGTATGTTTGACTGTTTTATATAACACTTTTTCAGAGTCTTGCTCATTTATATAAGAAATATGGAGATTAAATGTCAGATTCTTTTGAAATTGGTGTCTGCGAAATAGCTGCCTACTTTTCAGGTTGAGGTCCTGATTCTGTTGTTTTCTTACAGACTATGTGAATTTATTACTTACATATTTCCATAGATTTTTTGGTTTTTGTTTTTTGTTTTTAAATCTTTTTTTTACTTTAAACTTGATCAGTCTGGAGGCCTCGAAGTCACTCAAAAGTACCGACATATTTTAAATTACTTCTTTTCCTGATTTTTCTCTATCTACTGAAGAGGTGCTTCTTAAGAAATATTTTTTCTACATATGCAGGAAACAGGAACTAGAGATTCTCAGGTATCAAAACTAAAAGAGAAGCTTCAGCTGATCAGTGCTCTCACAGGCAAGCCAGAAAATGACAGACCCATGGAGACATCAAAGAATGGTAAGAATGTTGTATCACAGTAATCCATAAACCTGAAGGTTCCCTGTGTAATTCAAAGAATAACTTGTGAAGGTGGATAATTTGGAGTGTTCCTTAAGATTTTGGTGAAGATTATTTCAGTTAAAGCAGTAGGAAACCGATGGCCTTAACCTAGAAAGCTATATATGACTACAAAAGTTTGAAGGTGACTTTCCTTGTGTATAGCAGGATTCGCATGTGTCAGTAGCTTGTATTTGAAGGCATACGGTGATTAACCTGTAGAAATGTATACCCGGTAACATCTATTTTTGGTTTTTTTAAAGTTTAAGGGTAACACAGAGGAAGGATCTGCGTCTCTGCTGACTTAGCTTAGTTCTGCACTTCTGCTGTATATATTCAGATAGTGCTGAAGATAAGATTTGCAATACTTCATTATACTAGAACTGTGCTTGTTGTTAATTTGTTAAGCAGCAACTTGGAAGTTTAGACCTTGCTGTTGGGGAAGATAGATACCTGCAGTGACATGGTGAAGACAACCCAGGTGGGCAGGTGTAATTTGCTTAATAAAGCTTGTTCAGGACTTTCAGACTGGGAAATAGAAAGCACTTCCAAGTCATTCTGTATGGGGTTTACAAACACACATCTCCTAGTACAGCAAGAAAGCAAGCTGTATAACTGTCCAAAAAAAAGTTTCCTTCCTTCTGTTCTTCCAGTTATTGGTAAAAGGGGACAATGCTGCTGTATTCTGAAAGGATTTTGCATCATTCTTACCCCATAGAGCATCTGTGATGAGAAAAAAAATTTAATTAGTTTTATTGGATTTTTTTGTTTGTTTCTACTAACTGTAAATCTGTAGAATTAGTAGGACTAATAGAAATTGTTTTGTAACAGTTGAAAGTAGTCTGAGTGCTACAGCAAAGCCCACAGACCTTTCACGGCTGGCTTCAAGGTCAGCTGATGACAACACAGAGAGTAACGGACAGCTGAGACATCTGTCCTTACCCGGAATTTCCAGCATGGAAGGTATGTCCTTTCTAGGCTGACCTTTTCTTTTTCTGAATATTTAATGTAAATATTTAGGAGATGATAACTATTACTGGAGTTATGGTAGTGTGTCTGGGCATTCTGGGAGAAGTAAGGTCAATTTTAAAACTTGAGAACTATGGACTTCTTAATTTTTATTTTTTAAACCTAAAAGGAAAGAATAGCAGGTAAAATAAAAGAAACGTGGATTTAAACAGGAGTGTGCATTATAAGCGAGTTATAATTGTTTTGAGTGCCAAAGTATTATACCAAGTGCCCCAGAGATGGGGAGAGAAGTAAAGGGCAGAATTAGGGTGCTGAAGGAAAATGAAGTAGGTGTGAGTGTGTATGTTTTGAGGGTTTTGTTTTTCTTTTTTTTTTTTTCTTTTAAGAGAACACTGCCTGTTCAGATGAATGGTTTCTGGATCTTGCTGTTCAGTCTCTTCAGCTACTGAAAGGGCTGTGCTTTGCATCAGGAAATGAATAGACACTTTTCCCTTTATATCATCTGGGCTGTTGGTATAGCAACAGTCATTCAGAGCTTGCTTTTGTGGAGGATAACTGCATCTGTACGCAGTTAGTGGTTGTAGAATGAGCTGTTAGTCATGGCCAGAAATAGGGATTACTTTTTTCAGATTTAACGTAATTTAATCCAGAAATGTTTGGGTTTGTTTTTTTTTCTCCTAAACTGTTACGGACAGCTTGCGACAACGTAGAAGGCAAACTATGTACTTGGGGATGCTTTATTTAATGACTAGGTAGTAAGACATGGTGCAGTAAAACTGGAACAGCAGCTTGTAGGATATTCCTGTGTACTTAAAGGAGCTACTTTTCAGTCCTTGTTCTCTTTGCAGATCTTCAGAATTTGTTTGAAAAAGCAACTGAGGATGCTGATGGAAAACTATCGTATGAAGATCTTCAAAAGCTGCTTGGCTCTACAGCCCAAGAGTCACAGAGCTTTAAGAAATTTGACACAGATGGAGATGAGAAATACTCATTGCAAGAACTGAGATTAGCATTAGGTGTATAGGATATACATTTAGAAATGTGATACTGATGGATGCTACTGTAGCTAAAGAAAACTATAGGACATGAAAAGCTATGTCTGCACTTTCCCAGTATTTTACTGATCTTTGGAGCTAAATTACTGTACACCTTGCCACCCCTTTTTTGTTTGCGTTTATTGAAAAGAAATTTTCAAATTTATATGTTGATAGGATATAATATTGGGACTGTGTTAAAATGCAGAAAATTCCCAAACTTGGAAACGTTTTCCTCTCATTCTTTCCTTTTCAAGGGAATTCTTGTTTTTAATTTAAAATGTGTACATACTAAAAATAAAACTATGGTTTTGTATTTCACTGAAATTTGCCTTAAATTAGAGAGCTGCACTTTATGTAGAGCAGAAGGAAATCCATCTTGTAAAGATGGGCTTCTTCTGCTTGTAAATATTTGAGATAGAGTAAATTATGCATATTTAAGGAGAAGTTTGTGTCAGGGGCTGTGTTGGTAGTAAGCTGTTTATAATGAGAGACTGAGCCTAAAAGGGGTGGTTAAGAGCTTCAGCTAAATCTGTAATTTTAACTAAGTATATCTATGAATGAGTTTGGACTCAGTTAGAGGAGAGCAAGAGTGGTAAATCATGCCCATCTATAGCAGGATTTATTTTTAGAGGGAAGAGTTAAAAGTGTTCTTATATGATGAGCCTACAGAAGCAATTGCCTACCAAGTGCTTGGGTTTTCACTTTGTCATTCTTTTAGCTTTGCTGTATTTCGTCCGGATAACAGTATGTGAGATGAACCTATCTGGGTTTTTTATTTTAAAAAAAAAAAAAAGGTAAGTATTGAATAACTTCAACAGATGCTTAAGAAGTAAAAGTCTACAACGCAGCCTGCTGAGCAGAACCTGCCTTGGGTACAATCAGCAGTGTGCTGATGGTCTCACTGACTGGTCACTGGAGATCTTTTGAGCAGGGTGGCTGATGCTGCCGGTTTCTTCCATCCACTGTTGTTTGGGTCACTCTGAAGCATCTTGAGTAAAGCTCCTGGTCACTAGGAGTGGGTGGGAAGGCCCAGAGTAGATTTGTGGGCTGTTTCCTGACTAATGTGAACGTGATTCCTTCTTGATACCCTTACCCCTTGTGTTCTCGCCAGCAGAAGGATGTAAAAAGCAGGATAGGAGTGTGCAGTTGCATCAGCATTCTCTACTGACACATGCTTTGTAAGTGGGGTTTCCTTACTATAGAGGAACTTAAGGGTTTGTTTATACTAGTGGATCTAAACACAGAGTGTGTTTATAACCTTCTGGAACATAGAAAATTACTTTTGCAGAAGGGATTCTCTTACAGGCTAGATCATGGTCAAGTCAGATGATTTTGCTCACAAATATCACTGATCTTATTAGAAGTTTTTTGCATGATTAGCGACTTGAAGTTGCCCACCTCGCTGAAACATCAGTTTATGTGGAAGTCAGTTCATAATTGTTGACTTTTATATAACTTTCAACTGGATGTTTTAAGAATAATTGTATTCTGGAAGTATGAATCGGTGAAGGAATGTACAACATGGAACCCTGTTACTCATTGCCTAGGCTTCTTTCACTGTTGCTCTTCTATCCTGTTTGGGTAATGCAGACATGACCCAATACGGAAATGCTTTTGATGTGATGTTGGAAAACACAGTATTTAAAAACAAAACAAAACCAACCAACCTTGGCTTTTGAGAGGACAAGAAGCTAATGCTTGCTTCTTGCTGTTTCCCACACCCTTTTATACACTACTGTGTAATTCCTTAACCAAATAAAAAAAAAAAAAAACCTAGCAATAAAATGTAACCATTCTGGTATTTTATTTGTACATACTGTATCATAGCCATATGCCAGAGTTTGCAAAATATTTTTGGAAGTTTGATTTGTATGGAATTTAACTTACCTTAAAATTTAAGGGATTATTGTACTGCCATGTCAATCCGTTAGTGTTTTGTTTTGTTGCAGTCTGCTTTACTTTCAGAAGGCTCTTCAACAGCGGTAGTGAAACTGTCAGCTAGAGACAGCATGTGCTGCTCCAGCTGCCCGCGTCCTCTGCCTGTGGCCAAGGAGCTGAGCTGTCAGTACTTGGCACTGGGGCACAGCTGTCCAGCGGTGCTGCTTAATTTGCATGTCAGGACCATAGTCGATCGCTAATTGCTGTAGTCACTGCTGTTGTAGGATGGACTTGTGCTATCAATTTAACAAAATCTGATCATGCCTGAGTACCATGGTTGGTTTTGTTTGGCCTAGGGTAGCCAGTAGCGGTGTGCTGCAGGCTGGGAGCACTGGTCCCCAGCCAACTGCTCCGATCCCCGCAAGTTTTCTGCTATGCGGCTGATCTCCATCCTGCATGCTTTCCAAAGCCCTGATGCTGGGTGTTGGCAGGCTTCCTCCCCTGTGTTTTAATCACGCTGCAGGTGGTAGAGGGCATAAAAGCCACGAGTGTCATAAATACACTTGTCTGGATGTGCTGTCTGCTGCAGCTCCTGCCTACAGACCGTGGGTTTGCAGAGGGGCGGTTGAAAGCCAGCCTGAGGAGGCTGCGTGCTTCTTTGGGTGGCGAGTCCTAGAGAAAAAAGTGATGTCTGAAATCAAAAGAACTTAAATGTTGAGAGTGACGAGTCTGGGCTGTAGTGGGAAGGGAGCGATGCGCTGCTGAGACTTGCTGTTATCCTGTGATCCTTGGCTTCGTTTTCAGGCTGTATTTGTGGTTTTTTGGGTGACTTCTGTGTAGGGACCACTGTGTATCTTTCAGTTACTGACCTTTACAGGGAGCGAAGCCTCACCGTGCTGGGCGTGCATCGTGCTTCTCTGCTCCGCTAGGTTTGAGCTACGGCACTCCACGCTTTTTATCATGTAACGCGACTTTTAATTTATCGAAATAAAAGTTCATTTTCAGTGTGCGTCTCCGGCCGTTTCATTCCG
Source organism: Cariama cristata (assembly GCF_000690535.1). Lineage (NCBI taxonomy): Eukaryota > Metazoa > Chordata > Aves > Cariamiformes > Cariamidae > Cariama > Cariama cristata. The sequence continues at coordinate 18 of NW_009634257.1, read as the reverse complement.
GGGGCGGAACGGCAGGGC
>NW_009634256.1:96927-97195 GCF_000690535.1 Cariama cristata | reverse complement strand
AATGTGTCCGTATTAATCAGAGATGGAGCGAGGCAGACAATGCAGATGGGGGATCGCAGTGTGTGTGAGAGAATGACGGGAGCGAGGATAAAGAAGACGTACGCCAGGGATGTTACACGCGCACGTACCGCCAGTGTGCTCTGCGTTCTTCTTCATAGATACGTGGTTTTTTTTAAATAAGAGAGGAGGCCCGACCTCCAGATTACTGATTGTGTGCGGCTTGGCTGGGGTGGGGATGACAGATAAAAACAAAACTCATTCTTAGCGG
>NW_009634256.1:85334-96867 GCF_000690535.1 Cariama cristata | reverse complement strand
TTGGGAGAAAATAATTCCGTGAACCGACTTTGATTCATTGCTTGATGTGTATTTGACAGCACTCTGTGTGGCTGTCAGATATTTCTTCTGTAGCGATTACTAATGGTATATGTTACAGCTTATAAACTTTACTTGTGCTCTTTTATATAGAAATTCTGAAGAAATGTGTAACTATTAATCTTCAATTTCTTGTAAGTTTATGTGTGAATAAATGAAGACCTTTAATCATCACTGGATAAAAACCTGCATATTACACTGTAGATTAATTTTATTTAAGTTTTATAAACAGTATTTAAATATTTATAAATCTTAGAAAGTATGGGCTCTTGGTTGTGTTCTTCTGGTTTTGATCTTACCAGGCTTCCGAGTAGGTCAGGGTCCAGCTCACTTCACTATTGTTTGTAGTGAGGTCACTTTTCCGAGACAAATCTTTGCTGAGATGCTTCTGTTAAAACACAGCTGAGGTTTGAGGGCTTATGATGAGGAAAATAGGTCATTGTAAAGATAAAATTTCTGCCGAACTACATCATCTATGCCCTTAAACAGGGAAAAAAAACTTCTAATGATAAATAGATCTGAAACCTGAAGTGTGTTAGTGTGGAGTGTATTTTTTTTTTTTTTTTCCCCTTAACCCCATAATATATTTTACAGGATCCAGCTTCCTAGGAGGCCTTCCTGTTCCTAAGGGGTGGATTGGGTTTCTCCACAGTAATACATTGAAATTTGGCATACAGCATCTTCCTTTAGAGTGACAAACTGGGAGGTGAGGCTGTGCTGGGAGTTCTTCCACTTCTTCATTGCACTGGGAGTTCTTCCACTTCTTCATTGCACTGGGAGTTCTTCCACTTCTTCATTGCACTGTTTTGATTTAGGGTAAGATCTAGGACTTTGAACTTGAAAGGATCCCAGTGGCTTTTCTTTTTTTTTTTTAAATGTTGATAGGCCCTTAGAAAACATTTAACATGTAATTATCACACTTTCCTCAGAGTGAGAGAGCTCATCTGTTTTTTCTTTAATGTCACTTGTTTTGTTGACTTATTGATGTTAAATATGATACCCCTTAAGTCTTCATAATGCTTCCTAGGTTTTTTTTGTTCCCCTCTCCCCGCCCCTTCTTACCACAGCAGCAGTTCTTACAACTATTTGATATAGGAAGCTTCATAATACATGGTAATTAATATATGGAGAAAGCTGCAGAAGTGCTATTAAGTGGTGACTTATTCTGAAAAATCAAGTGGCTCCTTGATCTGAGCTGCACGTCATAAATTTCCACTTCATAAATATAATTTTACTAGAAGTGTGGTAGCTGTGTATCAGAACTTGTAATGCAGTAAAATCAGAATGATTCATAAATAGGGTTGAGGCACACACGTATGTGCTGGAAATACCAATTCAATTTTATCAGTAGCATTGCTGTGTATTACTGTTCTGTCAATATAGATCAGGATCTAGATAGCTTAATGAATTCTCGTATACATGCTCATAGAAGTTAGGATCTTGGAACATCTCATGTCTTTATGATGTTTATTTCCCCTCTCATACTTCATAGGCTCTTTTGAGTCTATGCTGCAGACAGTGGTCAGTAGCCCAAGTTAGTTTTTTTTCTGTCTGCATTCTGAATGATAATTGCTTCTCGAAATCTGATTTTGGGACCGTAAGTCAGCATTGTATGCTTTCATTTGTAGGGTATGTAGAACATGATCAATTGTATTGCTTTCAGTAATGGATCCGTGTTCGGCATCTAAGGAATAATCACAAAGGGATTTATGGGTGTGATCAGGATACATGATGGTTTTGAATTTTTATAATGAAGTATTTAATACATTACGTTTAATAATCAGCGCAGATGTGTGAAGGGGGTGAACCGTGTTTGGAAAGCATCCTTCTCGTGAAGTATTGCTCTGCTCTTAATCAGCCTCCAAAATGTGAGGAAGTAGTTCTTTTCAGTTTGGTTTTGTGCAGTTTGTGTCACTCTGTTCTACAGTTGTGATTAGATTTTCTGTGTATTTGTTATCCCTCTTATTCATGCAGCAACTTGGAGAATGGTAAAACACTTTGAAGAAAAAAGGAACAAGTAACTGTAGAACCACAAATAATTGGGAAGCCTCCTGAGCACACCTACTCATCATCTGAAAGTACTTCTTAAATAGTGTTTTTGGAAATACTAGTTAGTATTGTACCTTGATGGTAGTTATTAGACCTCTCTCAAGTAAGTTGAAGCAGTGTTGGCTTGTTCATGGTATTCATCCAGACGCCTGGAGAAACTGAAGAAAGCTCATAGAGAACAAGGTTATATTTAGTTTTGCAGTTGTATTAGGATTCATTTTTTGAAATGGATGGTAGGCTAAACTTTTGGTTAGGATAAACTGAGGTAATTATGTTTTTTCTGGTAAGTTTATTTAGGTAGATGGGTAACTTGGAATTTTTCCCCCCAAGCAATTTGTTCTCCGCAAACTGAATATGAAAATTTTAATGGCAGAAAAATTGGGTATGGCCTACAGCTTGAGAAAAAACTCCATAAAGTATTTGGGATGTAAATAATTAATGGCTCTAATCTTTGAAAAAGAGATGCCCGGTTTGTGTTGCAGTGGGTGCTAGATATATTTTGTTGATTTATCCACCTGTTTCATGTATGTTTCAGGGTTGGAGACTTTGTGAAGGAAGTTTGGCACGCAATTTCATAGATAAGTCAATCTTAGTAAATTCTTCTTAACATATTTCTTAATTTTATGTTGAGTGAGGAAGTGGGTGTAACCATGACAAATAACCATTTCTTGGCTATTATGAAACCTCACAGGAGCAGTTTAACTTGCTACTCTGTAGAATGAGAAGGGGCGTCTTTCACCTTACATGAATGGCTTTCTGTACATGAACTAACTTTCAGGGACAGGATTCATCTCAAGGCTTTGCCTTTGTTTTTACCTTATACTGAGAAAATTCTTGTCAGCTAAGCGATTTAAGTCCTAGCATAGGGTAAGATGTAATTTTTGAAGTGGTCATCAACACAGTGTTAATGTGCTTTTTTTTCTCCTCTTTAAGATGAGATGTAGTAAATTTGGTTAAATAGAGGGTATTCTGAATTTAAGATGAATGTTAAGAAGTGGTATGTAGTAAGTTTTCTCACAGTAAGCTCTTTGAAACAAGTAATGTGACTGAGATGAAGCTTCAGTGAGTATTTAGGTACAGTCAGCTTTGGGGAGGAAGAAAGGATTATCTCGCTCTTAGGTGAGTTTGTTTTTCCTTAACAATATATTCAATGCCTTTCTCTTTTATTTGAATATTACTTACTTTAGGCCATACCTGAACTGAAAAATTAACTAGTGTGCTTTACATTGCCCACATTGTTTACTCCCTGTGATAATCAATTTCCATGGAAAAAGAACCTATCAAGAACATACCCTTTTAGTCTGTGCCTGTGTATCTCGTAGTTTATGTACATGAGAACATCATTTCAAGGTAATGGGCAGGTGATCAGTGGATATGTGGGCTGCTACTCTGGCAGATTTTCTTACCTACACCCCTCCCCTCGGTTTTTTTCTCCCCCCCCCCCCCCCCTTTGCGTTCACTGATGAGCAAATCTGTTAAAAATCCCAAGCAGATGTTGCTGGAAGGAGCTGGTGTAGGGTGTGGTATGATTCTGTGCCGGGAGCCAGCAGGGATGTGGAGCTGGTGTCCTGGCCCCACATGTCTGCGAGAGCCATGCACGGAGAGGGAGAGCGAGCTCCTGATAATGCAAGTGTTTGTTTAGCCCTGAACTCCCTCTTCTACCTCCGCTGGCTGTGCTGGGAGGGTACCTGTCCTCTTGTGGAGAGGAAGACAACCGGAGCATGAACTTCCCTGCTGTTACTTGCATGTAATCCGCATTGCTGCTCAAAGGTGGGGGAAAGAAGGGATTGACTGACTTGTTCTTAAATAGAAAACCTACAGGTTGTGTGCAGATAATACAGTACTTCTTTTAGCTCAGGTGATTTATTTTGGTGCACTTTAAACTGTTTCCTAATCTACTTTAGCAAAAGTGAAGTTAGCCTGCCTCAAACAAGAATAGATACTTTAATTACAGGGAAACCGTTGCTGATGTAGTACTTTTAATTCCCTGACTTACAGTTGCTTGATGTGACTTTATTGAAGGGAGAAGTGTTGACTTTGTTTTTAGGGTTAATTTCTCAAAAGCGTAACAAAATTTAAATTGACTTCTTTTAAAAAAGAGAGTGGGGGAATGGCAAGACTATCATGGCATTATTATTATCATTAGACTCTTAGTTGGAAGTACTTTTTTAAAAAAATAAAATGTTCTAGCTGCATGGAAGGATTTGCACGACCACTGTGGTTATACAGACCGTTATAGGATTCATACATTGAGAAGCAGTGCATTAAGATTTGATCTTATTTCAGTATTATTATTTAAGGTTGATAATTTTGGAAGTTAAGCATCAGAACTTACACATAAACATCATTTCATATCTAGTTGAATGTGAAAGATTATTTATACACAGGCCAATAGTCTAGGCCTTTTTGGACTTTGCTCTGCCAGGGTCCTCTTCTGATTACAATTGTTCGCTGCACCCTAGACACTGCTTTTTAGAGAGTGTGTATGTAATTGTCTGTGAATGTTCTTGCTGAAAGAACATGTTCTTGCTGAAAGTCAAAGTAATTGCTCTCTTCTGAAGGGGGAGGTGTATTTTCCCCACTTCCTAGCTTTCACTAACTTTTAAGTGTCTGATCCCACAGTAAACTGACTTAATTTGCTAAAATGATACAAGAGTAACCCTGGTAAAGTGAAGTAAATATGGTTTTGTGGATTAGGAAGTGGAACTGGTTTACCTCCTGCTTGGGTGAGCATCAGAGTAGATGGATAAAAAAGAGGGGATTTTGGAAAGTGCTGCAGAAGGAAGAGGTGGGAGTGAAGAACGAGGAAGAGGAAGCAGGGTTGAGTTCCTTCCATTTTAAAAGCAGCAAGTTTATTTTGGCTACTGTAATGTGAAACTGTACTGCAAATGCGATCTGGGCTGAGAGTAGTAACCTGTGACAAGGAATTTAGTAATTGGGGCACAAATATTGCCTCTTTTTTCCTTCTCAAATTATCTTTGAGGTTTGAGTGTATTTGTTAGACCAATGATAAAGTAAAACTAATGGAGTGATATGTTAATAGCCATATTTTAAGGTTGGCAATGGAAGTCACAGCTGTCAGAAAAAAACTTTTTTTTTTTAATTTGAAGAACAGTGAGAACAGTGATTGATCAGTCAATGACATTTGTGTGTTAATTCTTGTTAAAAGTTAGAGTCTATAATCAATAGCATAAGTTTAAGGTAATGTTGGTATAGTATGGATTAACTAAATATTCTAGTTGCCATGCAGGATACTTTTACAAAAAGATGTTTGTCAAAAATTTGTAATGAAACCATAAAATAAATGTAAAGGGTATGACACTTTTTTCTTAAACTGTCTGAAGTTTGAGTAGATAACTGTTCAGTACACAATTACATTTGCGTGAAAAATTACTTAACACTCGAGGAAAAACCACCAAGGTTGTACCTAAGCATGGCAAGCTCTGCAGTGTGTTGTAGCTGCCTTTTTACACTTACGGCATGGTTAATTGTTCGTGAATTAAATGAAGTAGATGGTAGTATGTATTTGAAATCAATTTCATAAAGAAGGAGAAGGGGTTTCAAGTTAGCTTTTATTGTAGTGATTACACTAACAGCAGTCTAGGTAGATAAATTTGCAAGATGCTCCTGTAAAAGCTGCTGTTTTGTCTTTCCCTGTCTTCCCTGTCAAATCAACAGCCACTTATGCAGAAGAAAACCATATACAAAAACTACTTGGGCTTTTCAGTTGCACAAACTTTTTTTTTTTAAGCTTGAATTCAGTGAAATGCACTAAGGATTTGGCTCTTAGTAACGACTTCACATAGAAGACTGCAGTAGTTGGCATCTGTATATACCCCAGAGAAAACATGGGGACAAGGCCTAGTTGTAGTGGCTAGAGGATTTTAAATTAGGAGGAACAATTAGGAGAAAAAATACTGAAATAACTGTGCAAATGTAATTTTCAAGGTGCACACATATTTTGTCCAAAACTGTAAGCCTGGCAGTTTAAATGAGGATGGTTACAACCCTAGTTAGTCCACTACAACAATAATTATCCAGGTTTCAGATCTTAATTCTTTGCTGTTCCTGGCATAGCACTATTTTGACAATAAACTCTGTGCTCTACTTTTAAAAGTCTTTCTGTGCTCAAGAAAAGCCGTCATCCAACATTGCTTCCTTTTCTCTTACCTGTCCCTCCCAAGAAAAACTGACTATTTTGTATCAATTTAAAGAGCTTTCTGTTACATTTGAGAGAGAACATGTACCGCCTCACTGTTAGAAAGGTATGAAGTTTGAAGCCTAATCTAAACACTTCAAACATACTGTGAGACAGTAGAAAGATGTTAGGTGGACGCACTGGTCATCTGTGTTTACATAAAACTGCCAGTTTGGTTCCAGTTGAGGAGTGATGTAACCATTGAGTTTGCTATCTTTGAAAATTTTGTCTTCGTCTCACAAGTCTCACTGCTACTGTTAGCACTTGTCAGGGGAATTTCTCATGGTAAATATGCTTCACCCTGTCTTTCAGCAAACCTTAACTACTGTTTGTTTTACAGTAGTAACCATTCCATGTTAGTACAGAAAAGTTTTGAATATTTGTTTGCCTCCCTTTTATAACACCCTAGCGTGATTATTTTGTTGCAGTTCTAAAAATCATTTTTAATATAGCATCTTCTGGTTTGTCTCGTTGGCTAGTTTTTGTAATCCCAAGCCTGTTGGTGTTGTGCTAAAAGATGTCTCAGCGATTTCTCAAATTGTTCGCATCCACAATGGAGATGAAATGTGTATTATCTGTAATTTTGTTTTGGACAGCTTTTCTTGATTAAACTGGTTACTACCCTTTATCAGAAAAGATGCCCCAGAATAGCTCTGGTCCCTTATGTTTCTGATTGAATTTTACATTATGGAGTTTTGTTAAAGAATGCGGAATAAAAAACCTTGAAAACATTCACATGATTAGTCCTATTTTAGACATTAACTGTGTTGGAACTTCTCACTATCGTTGTTTTATTGCCAGCTGTGAGGTCTACCAATTTAATTTGTGACAACAGTGGTGTGTAACTCAACAGATGAAAGCAGGAAGGCTGCTGGAGACTTCAGTAATCTTATGAAATTTGTCTTAACAAAACCCCCACATACATTCAGGGGGGTGTGTATTTTATGTTTGGCTTTTTTGCTTTTTACTCTAATCAGTATTGTGGACAGTTGGGGAATATCTTGAGTAATCTATGGTGGTTATACCCATGCAGCTGTAGCTTGCTGTCCGTTAGAAAATAGCCCAGAAAGAAACTCTGTGGTCTGTACGCAGGGCTTGATGGTATTACTTTCTGCAGCATGTCTGCCATCATCTATAGTTCAGCTGGGTGCTAATTTTTTTCCTTTTTTTATGCTGTGTAGTAGTAGTAGTTTTCTAATGTAAGCCAAGCCTGTGTTAAAACAGCATTTTTGAAATTTGCTTACAACCTTTCATTATGCTTCATTCTCTATTCTCCATTAGGTTTCCTCAAACTTTCACCTCTTTCATCTTTGGGATAGATTATCTCTTTATATACATAGGTAATTCTGATACAATGAGATGGGTCTTGGTTGTGAACTCTGGATTCTACTAAAAATTCTGATTTCACTATATAGTTTCCAGTGTGGAGTCTGATACTGACTTAATATGGACAGATGTTTGTGCTGCAACATTTTTACCAAAAACTTAACTGGAAAAGGAATACTTACCCGTGTGAATGCAGTTGAGTGAGAGCTGTTGGTCTCACTCTGTTGTCATTTGTAGTCATTGGGGTTTGTCGCTTGCTTCAATAAATTTGGTATCATTTTAATTTCTCATTCATCTTGCAAAATCAATTTTCTTAGACATATCTCTCTGTGTTTATTCTTTCATTTATGGTATGAAGTTTTGCTGTTCTCTATCCAGCCTGAAAATAATCAGAGCTGCATTTTTTTCTCTTTCTGGTGAATATCAAGAAGTGTGCTTCTAAAGAGGATTTATGGTTTTTAATCTATCATGTTGTTTTTCCTTTTAATATAGCTGAGTTATTGTTGTCTGACCTTTAATGATGATCTCTTTCTTGGGTTTTTGAAACTCTTTTCTTCAGCTTTGACCACACTTAATACATTAGTAACAGCAGTTTTCACCTTCTCCCTTTAACAGCCCCCCCCCGCCCCCCGCCGCCTTTTCCCTTTTCCCTGGCATTATTTACACCATTTGCTGACTTTGTCAAAATGTCTCTGTCTCTGGAGCAAGGATTTAAAGGTACTTAATAAAACATTCCAGTGATACAAATCACACCATCTTGTTATCGTGGGGCAGATTGGGCAGGCAGAATGTAATCTGACTAGGATTGCCCTGTTCTTGATGCAAAGGTTTGGGGGAATGACAGGCTGTTTGCTGGAATGGCCAAAGCTTTGTTTCTTTCTCTTGTGCAGAATCTGTATCTGGCAAGATTGTTACCTGAAATAGTATGGCCATAGGCAAAATGTGAAGCAGGAGGCATGCAATGTGCTGCTTCATGAATTCTTGTAGAGGAACCAAAATACTAGTTACACTGCGGGGAAGCACCTGGAGTTTTGTGGCTGTGGTACAGACAGATGGAAAAGAGAGAATCTGGTTTTTGGCAATGCAAAGAAGTATTGTGATGAGCTATACACCTCAAAAGCTCGGGTTTCTTTTGGGTTATTTTGCCTGCAGTGTGCATCTGACAAAGCGATTTGGCTACTTATTTTTCTGGCATGGTGCTTGCTCTGTACTCCCTATGCCAGCTCTCATTCCATTTCTAGCTACATCAAAGACGCAGTGTCCAAGAGAAAGGTTTTGAAGATGTGTGTTTAGTAGAAGACAGCGTGGTGTGAGGAGGGGTGCCTATGATATGTAAAAGGCAGTTTTAAACAAGTTCGAAAAAGTGATGTGCAGATAATAATGTGATATCAGAGTTTTTGTTTGAGGCTTCAAGCCTTGGAATTGGAGGAATTGGCAAGTAAAGGACTGGGCATGCTAAATGATCTTTCTGTATTGCTAAAACTAATTCAACATGTGAATAAGCACACTGCACTTTATTGCAAAGCAATTAAAATTCAGTGTCTTGTTTGTGCTTTGTTTTTAATAAAATCACTTGCACAAAATATACCATTGCTTTTCTCCAGCCAAGACACAAAGTATTTACAGTTCTTACTTTTAAAAATGTTTTTGTAGCATTTGAATGCTCTAATCAAAGACCATTTTCCAACTTTGCACATAGTGATCATGGCTTCCAAAAGCTTAGAGTAAGAACGAAAGGGAAAGTGATGGAGAGATTATTATGATTTGGGTTCCCACAGTAGCCTCAGCTGTGACCAGAACCTGCCTCTCCTGGCTTTAAGCTGGTGTGCTGGTAAATGCACAGCTTCCCTGGTGGCTCATAAGTAAGTAACTCTTGAAGGAGCTTTAACAGTCTGTCACTGTGGGACACAAAAAGCTTTTAAGATTTTTGCAATGACTGGATTTTTATTTTGATAGCTTGTGTATGTGTGTGTGTAATCACTACAGCAATGCTCTGAAAGTAAAAAATAGGATTTTTTTTTCCCCCCCTTTGTCTAAATGTGGTCTTTTAGGTTTCACTTATTCTAGTCAAGTGTATAGCGTCCTAGGTACATTTTGGTAGCTAGCGTTCATGTGTTGCTCAGTGGAGTAATACTGGCTCATTACTTCATGTGACTATTTTTCAAGTATCCTTGAAGGCAGCCATGGGGTTCTAAATTCCCATTGTCCATACTTTACTATCATGGAAGCATATACTTACTGAAATGATGGATAGCTAAATAGCTTACAGCTTTCACTGTTTTAAGATTCAGAACTCGCACCCAACTGAATTGGTTGATCAAACTGTTTAGCTTTTAGCGGTCTTCTGGCTGAAGAAATGGCCTTCTGCTAAATGTTAAACAGAAATTCTTTGCAGCTACAAGGACTTTGTGCAGTTAAACAGAATCTGGGAACATGGAATGACAATTTGATGCATTCTACACCAGAGAACAGATTTCTGTCTTGTATTGCCTGAATCTGTGACCCATATTTTTGGAAATCTGCTGTCGTAGAATAACATCAGGTTGAGGCTGACTCATTCTACTGTAGTGTATTTTTTTTTTTTCTACAGAAACACCACTAGGCATTTAGGCAACCTGTAGCTGTAGATCTATTTTACTACCAAATCCTCTGGATATTGTGCTAAATAACATATATAGGTGCTATGTGTTAGTCTTGTCAAGATCATACCGTTTGATTTCTTTCTGTTTATATTCAAACTTTTCATTAAAACTTTTTTCAGAAAAGAGGCCATGCTGTGTCATAGCTATTTTAGGATTGGGTGTTTGCTTATTTAAAAAGCGTGATGGACTTTATATTCCTCTTGAGCTAGGTTATGACCATGCTTTGCACTGTGGGCTTTGTTTTGTTTTTTTTTCTTTTTTTAAAATAATTATTCAGAAGGTGATTTTTTTCAGTGTCACTTAAATGATAAATCTGAAGAAAGGGTGTAAGTAGATTTTTGAACTACAGGAACCAGTCAGCCAGCCAACCTAGAAATTAGTCGTTAATCAGAGGCATCTAGTTCTGGCAAACCTAATGCTGCATTTCACAAGTCCTGCAGCTGGCTGTCCCCTGGCCTTGCTGTTCCTGCTAGAGAAAGAGAGTACTCCCATCTGGATATTTTAGTACCTATGAATATTTTTACTCAATCTCTAAGTAATGCTTCTCAGACACTTGACACCTGACTCCTTGATGTAACTTTTTTTTCTAAGCCACTGCCTTCATGAGGATTCTATAGCAAAACATGAGCTCCTAGCTTTTCAATGGCAAAACCAGTCCTTTTGTTGCCATGCATTCAAGTCAAATGTGTGGAGATCACATCCTGAAAGCAAAAAACTGTCAGAATCACAGGATGGCTGAAGTTGGAAGGGACCTCTGGATGTCATCTGGTCCAACTCCCCTGTTCAAGCAGGGCCATCTAGAGCTGGTTGCCCAGGGCCATGTCCAGGCGGCTTTTGAATATCTCCAAGGATGGAGACTCCACAACCTCCCTGGGCAACCTGTGCCACTGCTTGGTCACCCTCGCAGTAAAACAGTGTTTCCTGATGTTCAGACAGAACCTCCTGCGTTTCAGAGTGCGCCTGTCATCGGGCACCACTAGAAAGAGCCTGGCTCTATCCTCTTTACACCCTTCCTTTGGGTGTTATATATGTTGATAAGATGCCCCCACAGTCTTCTCTTCTCCAGGCTGGACAATCCCAGCTTGCTCAGCCTTTCCTCGTTTGAGAGATGCTCCAGTCACCTAATGATCTTTGTGGCCCTTTGCTAGACTCTCTCCAGTTATTTCTGTGTCTCTCTTGTACTGGGAAGCCCAGAACTGGACACAGAGCTGTAGGTGTGGCTTCACCAGTGCTGAATAAAGGGGAGGGTTGTCCCACTACG
>NW_009634256.1:21876-85227 GCF_000690535.1 Cariama cristata | reverse complement strand
GGCCCTTTTCTGCAGGACTGCTTTCAGCTGGGCAGTCCCCAGCATGTACTGGTGCCTGGGGTTGTTCGTCCCCAGGTACAGGACTTTGCATTTCCCCTTGTTGAACGTCTTGAGGTTGCTGTGCTCTGGATGGCAGCACGACCCTCTGGCCTATCTGCTGCTACTCCCAGTTTGGTGTCATCAGCAAGCTTGCTGAGGGTATCCTCTGCCCCATCATCCGGGCTTTAGTCTTGTGGGCTAGCTTATACCTAACTTTAGATATACGTCGTCATCTATATCGGTGTTGTTATACCATGAAATAATAAATGTCTGCTGTAAGGGAGTTTACTTTCTGCAATCATTGTATTACCTGAAGACTTTCAGTGATGTTGCAGAACACTGTTTTCAAGAGATTAATTTGTTTGATGTTTGCCATATTAGCTTTCTACTATAGCTTACTGATTCAGCACAGTGTGTTACTGTTGTTCCAGAGGGGATTATTAAATGATCAGAACTACCTTTATCAACCAAACTTAACAGTCCTACAAAATAGAAAATAAAGTTTGGGAGCCGTATTCTGTAAACTCATATTGGTTGATACCATGGAACAGAAGAATAGCTGTTATAGTCAGACAAGAGTCAGTCTTGTTTTCCTCCAGTTTGTGGCAGTGACCAGTCCTAGATGACAGGAGAGTTAGAATAGGGCAAACACACAGTCATGCTTTGCCAGCTTCCAGCAGTTTGCAGCTCAGAGGTTTCCTGAGCAGTAGGTGTTGGTTTAGTATGTAATAACCGAATAGCCCTAATTTATATTTCTTGGAATGGGGAGAGAACATGGTGTAAGCCATGGGACACCTGATTACTGAGTGTGGAGCAATAACTTTCTTTGTCATTTTGTTTGTCTGTGATCTGTGTATTACTGTCTAAACACGTTCTCCCGCCCCACTGCTGAGTAGTATTGGTTACCTTGGAGGCTGTTATTTTGTACTTGCACTTGGGATTTTTAGTGTGGTGGTGTTTTTTTTTTTTTTTTTTTTTAATGGATGCTCCTCCCTTACTACCCAGAATGACTTAAAGCACACTTTAATCTTCTCCTACCCTCCTCTCCCATCTCCAGCCCTTTCCTCCTACTCATTGGTGGAAAAGATGTTTTTCACCTTTATTTCTTCATTTACTCCATTAGGAGAAAGGTGTTTGGTACAGGAACTGTGGAAGGCTGCCTCTTTGGAAACTGCTTTCTAACATTTGATCTGGCAATCAGGACTGGGCTCCTTTTGTATGCTGTATTATGGCATGGAAGATGGCTGGATGTGACTTTACATCAATGACAGTGTCCAGAGTCCAAGACATTCCAGGATCAGGAAAAGATAAGATATTTGCTTAAGCTTCTCGTTGGTGTCCATTTTCTGTGTTTCTGAGACTCTTTTCCTGACCGATAGACAGGCATGGGAGTTCCATTTCAACGTCATTCAAGATAAGCAAGTGTGAGAAGGCTTTCAGCTGGAGGCTGCACAGCTCTGCTGGGCTAAAACCTGTTAGTCGGCCACATAGCTGCCTCCTTGGGCCTGGCTCGCTGTGCTCAGAGCACTTCAGGGTCTCAACTGAGGGACGGAGGTGAAGGTTATATTTACTTTTAAGTGTTGATAGGTGTGTTATTCAACACTGTTTTCCAGTGCTTGAGGTGTGTTCCCCCCCACCCCGGGATATCTGCTTATTGTTAGCCTTACCTTGGAAAAGCATTGTATCAGTTCTGGTATACTACTTTCTGCTCTGGTGTGAAAGTCTTGTAAGTTTGTTGATGTACAGATTTCAGTGACATATTAAGTTGTCTTAAAGAGGCCTGATCACTTAGAAAAATTTACCAGGGCTAAATTAGTTTTATTTTTAATTTCCTTACTTGAAATTGTTCATCATACCAAGCTGGGTTTTTTTTAAAATGTACCTTTCCATTTCCTCCCCTGCAACTCTTACCGTCACCATGTGGTGTTGAAGTGAGGAAAGCTCTTGTGGTGAGGCCCCTGCCTGATATTTTAACTTTAAAGAGTACAAATAACTTTTTAAGGCCATAAAGGAGCAACTTCAGGAGCAGTCCACAAGAATCTTCTGGATATTGTGTCTGGGACTCTGTAGTGTTACTTGCCAAGTACAGAAAGATTTCCTTCCTTCTGGAGACATGCAGCACGTGAACAATTTTATTGTACATCTCTGCAGTTAAATCCTTTGTTTGGATTGCTTAATTTCAGTGATTTCTACTGTATGTTCTTTAAAGACCTAGCTGACACTTAAAAATTCAGTCTAAAGTTGCCGAGAGAAATGAAAAATAGCTTGCGTTATATCGTTACAGATATCGTTAATCTCAGAGATGGCAGAAATTGTTTTAATACTTAAATAACAGTACATCTAGCACATTTATTTATGACCAAAGCTGCAGATGTCAGATTAGATATTAGCACCTGTAAATACTGGTTTTTTTCAACAGCAAGTAAGTTTTTGAGGGGAAAATTATGTAAATCTTGCTACATGAGGTTTCTATTTACAGTGCACTATGCTTTTCACGTTACTTGACTGCTTGAGAAGGTCTTGCAGATGTTCACTGAGTGTAGGTGATGTAGGTGTGGGGTTTTTGCTTTATTTTTGTAACTGTTAATTTCCTAACACATGGGGAGCAGTATGAGCATACATTCATTGAACTATTCTAAAACCTTATAGCAGTAAGGAAGTTCTGCTTATGTATTATGGTTTGTTTGTTGGTCCGTGAACTGTTACTGACATGATGGAAATACTTGAGAAGGATAAATACTTCTGCAGGATGACTAGCAAGGTAGGACTGCTGCAGGGAACAGAGCATGGTGAACATGTATTCTAGAAGTCTGTAATGTCTTTAAAAAAAATTCTTGGGACAGCCTGTCTGCTTTAAAACAGAAGATTTTTATTTTTACAAATTGATCACACATTGTAAACCAGAATTTTTGCTTATGTAGATTTAAAGACTTGTTTAGAGTAAAGTTACTTTAAATTGTACTGAGGTCCAGTTTTCGTATAAAATAGTTAGTGTTTTGAAATGGAGTTTCTCTGTAGCTCTCCTCAATTTTTGAGCCTAACTTGGTTTTATAAAGTAAGATGTGGTGGAAGGATGGGTCCTCAGATAAATTTCTGTGGAAACAGAAATGTACTTCTAGGGAAGTAATATCTTGTGATGAATAAAAGCATCACTTGTGAAGCCTGAGCTCCTGTAGTCCTGACCTGGAGTGTCTTTGGTTGCTTAGTGTAAGCATAGTTCCCTTCTATCTGATCAGTTGGGAGAGGCTAGAAATTGTCACTGCAAAACTTAAAATCAAAGCAATCCCTGCTTGGCTTGGACAAACTGACTTTTTGCTTTCATCACAACTGTTTTTGGATGAATTTTGATAGGGATATTTAAAGAATGAGTGTTTTAACACAGGAGCCTTCATCGCTAAACTTTTTGTGTAAAAGTGTGGCAAGCTAGTGCATTTCCCCAAAAATCTGTTTGTGAGCAAAATACATGCTTCTAACTTCATCTTTTTAAATAATTTAATTGCCTTTAATGAGAATTTTTCAAAGCTTAGCCTGTCCAGACATTCATACCGGAGATTCATTTTACCACAGAAAGGTCTCAGTGGAAGTGTTGACCTTCCTTAATGCAAGAATTGGTTAAATCATCTCTACCTGTACCTATT
This sequence comes from Cariama cristata, assembly GCF_000690535.1. Taxonomy (NCBI): domain Eukaryota; kingdom Metazoa; phylum Chordata; class Aves; order Cariamiformes; family Cariamidae; genus Cariama; species Cariama cristata. Next base: position 81,550 of record NW_009634256.1, on the reverse strand, counting down.
TCTCCAGTGCACCATCAGTTGATATTGTAGAATCATATTGTTAAAATTAACTTGATCTTAAATATTCATTTCATTTTTTTCCTTCAGAGGGTTGGTAGTACAATACTATGCAACTGTGCAAAGAGAAAGGCTTACATTCCTGCAGGAAATGTTTTTGTGAAATTATTTAAAGTTTTTATTTGCACAAATGTTCTCCATACAGAATATACAAACACATCTTTCCGCTTTACTCTTGTTTTTCCTGCTGGTTTAGTTTTGTGACTGTGTGAATGCTGGTGGCAGCACAAGGGAGGTAGAGGAGCAGGGGTGAAACCAGCAAGGACATGGCACTGGGAAGCTACGCCTTTTTCACTCAGTGATGTTTGATGTCAAATTCAAGTCCTCATGGATCTGTAAGCTTATTAGGCAATACTTGGTAATTTTCCCATTACAGCAGTTGCATATGAGATGGTTGAGGGGTGAGATAGTTTTTACTTTTTTTTTTTTAAATGTTTCTGTAGGAGAGTGCAGTGCTTTATACACCGTCACTTATAAACTTCTGTGCTCCTTCCCCTTAAATGTCTACAGCAGCCTCTTTCAATAATGTTAGATGTTTCTTGACCTATGCTTCTTGCAGATAGACCTACTCTTTTGAAATTGGTGTTACTAATAGATTCACTAAGTATGCAAGTCTTAGCTTTCTGTGCATATTTCTTCCCTATCACTTCACTATTTTTTTTTTTTACAGGTAAAAAAGGATTAAGATGATTGTTTGCAAATTGAAAAATGTCTATTTCTTTGGTAGTGCTCAGGTTTTGTGATGCAAAGCTCAGATAAGGAAGCTTTAAATGTTGTTCATAGATTAGTCTAGTAACCACCTCCAATAAAATGCTACTTTATTTGCCATCAGCTTTTCATATAGGCAGGTAAAATGAACTTAAAGGTAGGTTTTCCTATTGTATAGTTATTACTCATGCTTGCCAAGAGGAGAAATTTTAATGGGAAACTGCTCAGGATTCCTGTGGGAAACTGTTAGGCTATATACTTAAGGCATGAAACTTCAGGGATGTTTAACTTGTCATACATTATGCAGCAGATCCCTGCTTGATTTATGAGACCATAGGGTAAGCTGTGGAGTGTATGCCATTCGTCTTTGGGGTTCCTTCCACATTCTCCCACAGTAGTTCACTCTTGTGGGTACCTTTCGTGCAGATTGTATGTGAAGTTTGTGTTCTCTCTTTCCATTTTGTGGGTTGTCTTCATGGAAACGCTTACCTATATATGTACTCTTCGCCTGCGTGAAGTAGTTGTGGCTGGAAATTGGAAGTGTGACATTGCCTACTTACAAACCAGCAGCTTGACTTGGATAGCAAAAGGCAATTCTAAGCATGTTCACTTCCTTCCTGCTGTCCTTTCACTGTGGTCCTTTCTTCTTGTGCTTTAAAGTTATTTCTATCACTATAAATTTTCTTGTTTCTCAAAGAGATGTGTATCTCTTTTTCCTTTTTTCCCTCAGGACAAGCACTTTAAACACTGTTGATAATGTTAAGACTTGGCTGTTTGGACCTCTAATCTGTATTCTTTTTCATGCTCAGGGTTTGCAATTAACTGTAGTCTGTTGTCCATAGCAGTCTGTGTATAGAAATGGAAGAGAAGCAAGTAAAAAGAAAGGATTTAAAGACATGGATTCAGACAGAGGAAAACAGTGCTGGTATGCATGTCTTTTTGTTAGGTTTAGAAAGGTGTTGCTGATGAAGAAGATTTGTGGAATGCCAGGTTGAACGTGGTACTGAAGTTGGGCTTTTTTTTTTTTCCTAATTAGGAAGACCTTCCATTATTTTTACAGGATTCATCTCAATTTTATGTCTTAATATACTGCAAATATTCTGACTAAAATTGGAAGCTATTTAAGGGCTTTTTCAGATTGCTTGTCATCTTTGGGAAGACAGGAGCCCAAATTTTACCTGAAATGCCTACCTGATATTACGAGACTATCATTGCTGCCTGGAGAGTATCTTTTCTAAGTGGATTAGAAGTTACCTTAGAAATTACTGTGTTGGTTTCCACTTTTGGACACCGGTACCCTCTAAGCAGGAGTGGTCTGTGGGTTGGCCCTGTTTTGGGTTCTGATCTTCCATTTGGTGAGGTGCCATGAAAGTGGGATGGAAGTACATTTGTTCCCTTCTAGTAAAGGAGATGTTTTACTCTATACTCTTTACACTATAACCCTATATATAGTGAATTTTTCCTGGATTGTTTCTTCTACTAGTTGAAGTTTGTTGTTCATCCCTTTTGATGCTGGCATTTGCGCATCTGTTTCCCTGCCTTTTCTATTTTGGGGAATTTGCTGTCATATTTTTGTCTGTGACATGCCACATACTTGAATTTCCTAGAAAATGATAATCCTGTCTGCTCTGGGATACTGCATTCAAGCTTATACAAGGAAACACATGTATATCTACAGTTAATGCTCATTGCTTCATTTGCTTATTTTGTATGTAAAGTTGTAAATAGTAGTAATGAGGCAGGAGTAGTGGTTTTTGACAGTGACTTGCAAAACACATAGAAATGTAAGAAAACATGGATTTTATGACAGGAGAGCAGTGGAAGGGTAAATCTCTAAAGCAAAAAAACTCCAAACCAAAAACCTGATTTGAAGCTGAACACCATCCAGTTCTCACACAGACTCCCAATACCAAGTAGTATTTATGTCAAGCTTCATTAAATGAGGTGGTAAGATGTTCCCATAATGTTGTAAATATCCTGCTTAAGTGGATGTTTTGTACTGTGGAGGATGTCTTTCAAACAACAACTTCATTTCTTTTTGTTTCAGACTAAGGGAAGTGTCAGAGAAGCTGAACAAATATAATTTAAACAGGTAAGGCATATCACAGTCTACTGTAAATCATTTAGGAAAGTACAATTCTTCTAAGAGCAAATGATTGTACTGTAGATATAGCCTTAGAAAGCCTCAGTACTACTAATACTAAAGTTCGGAAATGCTTCAGATAACACAGTTCTTATATTAGGAAGAAAATGTTAGGTTTTCAGTTATAGTAAATTATATTATTAAATATCCTCCTTGTGGAATGACTCCTTAATTTGAAGTATAACTTCTGTTGTTTATTGCTGATCCAATTAAATGAACTTTATCACGTTTTAAGGTTTTGTTCTGCATTTTCTGTGCCTAATAACCAAAAATACATCATAGTTGCTTCAACTAATGCACGTTTAGTCATTCTTGAATATTTCTATAAAGGTAACTGTCACTGCACATTATTCCTTCCATATATCACTTGTTTTTTATTTTTTTAAAGACTTTAAAAATGTTATACATGCTCACTTTTTGTTTTCAGCCACCCCCCTTTGAATGTATTGGAACAGGCCACTATTAAACAGTGTGTGGTGGGACCAAATCATGCTGCATTTCTTCTTGAGGTAAATTACTTAAATCTGCTCAGATAACAAACTTGAAACCATACAGTTACAATTAATTCTAATGTTAAATTGATCAACATTCTTCAGTAACTGAAGACTTGTTTTTGTGTGTGTGTTTTTCTGTAGCTTGCCTTACATTTCAATTTTGGACACTTGGTTTTCTTGTTTTAAATATAGGATGGTAGAGTCTGCAGGATTGGTTTTTCAGTTCAACCAGACAGATTGGAGTTGGGTAAACCTGATAATAATGATGGGTAAGAAACACTTTTCTTCATATTAAGTCATTGTTTTGAACTGGATAAGCAGCTTGGCTGCTTTTCTTGTTTTTGTTTTTGTTTGTTTGTTTGCTTTTAAACTAGATTGTCTTTGGGTACTTGAAGTACATACATAATGGTTATGGTGATGCAGCCAAACAGCCTAGCTTGACAAACTGGTGTAGGAATAAATAGTAGATGTGATTCTAAAAGAAGTAAGACAAGATCTCTTTAACGTCAAGAAAGAAACCTCTCCAAATATAATCCTTATGAAAGAAACTGTCAGATTGTTAAGCTTCATGTAGAATCCACTCTGAAAGTGGTCCCATCTGGAGAGGCTTACTTTCTAGACGTGTTACCTTCAGGCCAGGTAAGTCCCCCTTAATAGGACTATTTAATGATTCATATTTGAATGTAAACTGCTTCTTAATATCGAATTAGTATACTCAGGCTCAGGTTTACGGACAGAACACCGGGTGGTTACAATTTGTACATATACACTAATTGAAAACTCACAGCATTGGCTAACTCAAATCACTAATTAGCTTAATATGTATTTGCAACTGTGCTGTTATGGATTGCTGATGTACATAAGATCTGTTAGGCATGCTTTCCACTTTCTTTTTCCAGTATAACTCTTAATATACAGTTAGATTAGTTTGGAATATTCCCCAAGGGTGTTGCTTAAGCTGGTATGTTACCAGACTAAGTCCCTGAGAATTTGAACCTGGGATTCCAGGTTTTGTTCTTAACCCATTTGGGATTGTTTTGTGACTGATTTACCATCTTTTACTTTCAGTTCAAAGTTGAGCAGTGGCTCAGGGGCAGGAAGGACATCCAGGCCAGGCAGGACTAGTGACTCCCCATGGTTTCTGTCTGGTTCTGAAACTCTGGGCAGACTGGCAGGCAACACCCTTGGGTAAGTTTTGATAGGATTGAGGCTGCAATCTGTTTGTTCCATATTTGAGTATATGTGTATACACATATATAAATTGTATGCAGTATGTATTAGGGAACGTATAATTACAGCGGTTGTGTAGGTAGGGTATAATAAAAAAAACTTTTATTGACTTGGTTAAAATAATAGATATGCAAGTGACCCTTCAGTACCTAGGATACGTAGCGTTCTTCATGTATTTGTGAAGAATAACTTGGTTTTGGCTGTGTTGTCTTTTTTTAAAATGTTTTTTCCTTGATTTTGAAAATGAGTTTTTAGAGGGACGCTATCAATTTAAACCTTGATAGGCTAGCAGCATAAAGTAAAATTAGTGCATGAGGAAGAATCTTCATTATCTATGTTTGCAGACCTTTGTGTGCCTAGGTTTATTGTGCCTTCCTCTCCCCCGCCCCAAGTAACGAGCGATGTTTTGTTAGTTGGGGTCTTATACATAGGAGTAGGGAACATTTGGAAAAGGTTGTCGCTCAGAACCTTTAAAATTGTACTAAATACTAAATGTACTATACAGATTCAATTTTTTTTTAATCATTAGCTTTAAAATTGATGGTGTCCCTTTATATAGCAATGTAAATTAGTCTTCATTACATAATCACAGTGAACTCTGTGTTACATGCTTTCGTAAGACATGTTGAACAGTGCTGCTTCGTAAGGTTACTAACCATAGAGAGGAGAATTGCATTTACAAACTATGATTTCTGCATGTGAATGATTTGGTAGGAGGGAGGAACTACAGCTTTTTCACAAAGTGAATTTGTTGTTTATGTTACCAAATAAGCTAATTTCATCTGGGGCTTAGTTGCATGACAGATAACCCATGCCCTTGCTATGTCAAAATTTTTGTGAAACCTTTTGTGCATCTGAAGCTAAGATCTGTGTGTGAAATTTCAAAAACAAACTGGTATTGTCATGTTTGGAAACTTAGTGTGGAAAGTGTATGACTCTTTTTTTCCTTGATACTTTTACGTGAGCATAACCAGTTAAAATTGTTTGAAGCTATGTGCTGAAGAGACTGACCCTGAAGAGTTCCTAATTTCTTCCCTTGCATGCTTCAGAACTAGGTAGTTGAAAGTCACTGAACTGGTAAAGTAGCAGTAGACACTATAATTGCTTTATTAAATGAAGGGAATACTTAACTTAATAAACTGAGACAAAAACCATTCAAACTGTGGAGCCCTTAGATTAGATCATGGGATTTGGAAAATTGCTAGTATGCTAGTGGCAGTAGAAAGATGTGGAAAACTAGTAGGTTAGCAGAAAGGAGCAGAAAGATTTCCATTCTATATTAATGTTTATTCTATGTTTAGACACCTTTAATAGGAATATCTGTGTCCTTACGATTTCTTTTCTCTAACAGGGCCAAGTCAGGACATACTTGGAATATTTGAATTGTTATACAAATATAAATAGTTGTACCTGTTAGAGGTCTTAAGTCTGTCATTGATAGTTTATAATTTTAAGTAGAAAAAGCATCTGTAATAAGTATGAAAATGTAATACGTAATCTTTTCTTTAAACACACATCTTCCCTGCTGAGGTCTGAATTGAGAACTGTTGTGCAGGAAGAATTTGACTTCCCCTCAGCCCCCTTACCACCTTTAGAAACAGAGTAACTGGCCCGTTTTATTTAAAATGTCACATTCTTCTTTGGTTTGGATTTGTTTGTTGTGTTTGGGTTTTTTTTTCCCCATTTCCAATAGTATCTTTTTTTAGAACTCTTTTTCTAACTCATGAGACAAGACTTTTCCTAAAGCCATTGATAAATTACTTTTTGTTTTGTCATTGTCTGTGTGGTTGCTGGCTAGAATCCTGAAAATGTTGATGTCTGTGACAGGGCCTTGTCTTAGGCAGATACTGCAGTTATTCTGTGATTGCATGGTCTTGTTGGGAGTTTAAAAACAAACCACCAAAAAAACCCCAAAACAGAACAATAACAATGAAAAGTAGTATGTTAGTAATTAACTTCAGCCATAAAATGTAAGACAAGTATTCTTAATTAATTAACTTTTATAGCTACATGTGGTATAGTTTTAACGTGAATTTATTAGATACTGTTTCAGAGAACATACCTTTTTTCTTGTCTTATTTTAAAATTTTTTATTGACAGGAGTTTGAGGATTAGGGTGGTTGAAAACAGGAAAGTTCTGCTGATACTGATTGTTAAATAGCAATAATACCATATCCAGTATCCTTTAAGGTAGATTTGTACAACGAAGTTGAGTTAACCTTGAAGAACAAACTAGAGTCGTTTAGCCTTTCTTGACAACAGAGTATGTAGTCCTATGTCCAGAACAGATTCAGTTGACACAGTTTTGTGATGTTCAGATTAGTGGAAAGTTGTAATGATGGCGAGTTGTCTATTTCTACAGATCACTGTGGTTTTACTCCCTTTTTTTGATATTGACTCATAGCAATGAAGAAAGTTTGTCAGTTTAGGCATGTTTTTGCAATATATACAGTTGATGTTGATTTCTCCGATAAGAATAGGTAGAGTAGAGTATGTCTCCGGAGATCTCATCCGTGAGGATCAGAGAACTAGCTAATGTAAGATTTGTTTTGCGGTAAAGATTACTTGATTTTTCCAGTGTAATCTTAAGCAATTTCTTAATGTAAATCAAGTCTCAGAAATTTTAGAAGACCTATCTGAGAATAGTGACTTGTCAAACAGAGCCTGCTCAGCATGAAGCTGCTGCATATGTGCTTTTATAGTAGGAAGTTAACAGCTGAGTGTTAGATGTTACACTGCTGATACTGTTGCTTTTAGAAACTCTGGGAATTGCTACATGCACTTATATGTATGTATACATCCATACAACTATATGAGTAGCAAAGAGTGCAACTTCCAGTTGGAGTGCTGTTTTATATTTCTTCTGTGTAATTCAGAACTTTATCAATTGCCTAGTTGTCTTCTTCTTAGTAGTTTTGAGAAATACTTTCCTAGTATTGTCTATGAAGTCAATCTGCGGTATTTTTCAGAGACTGTCTGCAAGTTATTAATAATAAAATTAAAGACTTCTCGATGTAGTCCCCAAAATATCCTGATATATATATAAAAAAACCCACATTATAATCTAAATCTTCTAGAAGTCGCTGGAGTTCAGGGGTTGGTGGAAGTGGAGGAGGATCTTCTGGGAGATCATCTGCTGGAGCTCGTGATTCTCGAAGGCAGACCAGAGTTATACGCACAGGACGTGATAGAGGATCTGGACTGCTGGGGAGTCAACCACAGCCAGTGATTCCAGCATCAGTCATTCCAGAGGAACTCATTTCACAGGTATGTAAGCTAGAAACTGCTTGTTGCCAAAAACCTGGAGAGCTTTTCGTGGCATGTGAACAAGACTGTGTTGTAATAGTAGTGCATTTTCTCCAAGGAGTAATGGCATATAATTGAAAAGATTGACTTTCTCTAGCTGAATTGCCTTTATTCTTAAATGCATAGTGTGTGATACTTTTTTTTGGATTCCAGAGTTTTTGTTTCCCAAACTTCCACCAAGACAAGGTATGTATTTAATCTAGATGAGGGATGTCATGCATTCTTCATTTGCAGATGGAAGATGTAGTGAGAAAAAAGTATTTGACATGTAGCTAATAAGTTTCTTGAAGTATAAGGAAGGGAGGCTGGTTGACTTTTTTCTTTTTTGATAAAAAGAGTGATCCATTTTAGATTTAAATGAAAGACATTAAACATATTTAATCTCTTAATACTAATAATTTTTCTTCCTGGACACCTCTACTTCATTTTCTGTAAATGTAACTGATGAATGTTGGGTATAAATTGCTCTGCTTTTGCCACTTAATGCACTAAAGTCTGAGTAAGCTGACGGACTTTGCATTGTGTGATTAAGTGGAGTTCATTAAAACAACTTTTGTCTCTGTGTTTGAAGAAAATAATGCATTCAAAATATGTGACTAATTAATGCATTTTAATTCTCAGTTCAAAACAAGTTGCTGGTCTACATTTGGAATACAGATGTTAGTTGCTAGGCCAAAGATAATCTGCTTGCATGCTCTGAATGGCCTACGGCATGACTGGCACAGACAGGAGCTAGTGGGCAAGGTATCTACAGACCCACCAGTTACAGACTGGCTTCTAGTTCCTTTCTCTTTTGGAATTCAAAACCCAGTACAAGCTGGGAGCTTCTCCCTTCACAGAGGCAAGATACGGGAGTTGTTGGTTACTCTGAAGTTAGTCCTGCTTTCAGGAGGTGGTTTGGTTAGATGATCTCCAGCGGAATCTTTCAACTGTGGGCTGGTGGGGTTTTTTTGACTTCATTGTTGACCTCCAGTTTTTTTTGAGAGTGTTTACTGACATCCTTGATACCTACATGAAATAGAAAAACAGACTAATATCCCTTAGTCCAGACAGTTCCATTCTGTAATCTAATGTATGGTTTGTTGGTTAAGTTGTAACTTTGCTTCCTTTGCTGTCATCTTTTGCCCTTTTTATTTTTTTTAATAGCATACTTTGTTTACCTTTAAATCTGAAGATATCTAAAATATTTTTGGGGTAACTCTAAAGCAGACCAATGGGAAAGATCTTCACAGCTGGTCTATATAACATAGATTCTACTATGTGTCAAAAATCTGTAAGATTCTGGCATAGAATGTTAGGGCAAAAAGTTTACCTTTGTGTGCTGTTAAAATGACCCTTTCTTTTTTTGCATGTCAACAAACCATTTTATTTGGTGCCTCATTTTTACTGTGTTATGAAAACATTCAGTACTGATTTCTTGCCTCCTTCACACAGTTTGCGATCTCCAAGAACTCTGTCAGCTTCTCTGGCATTCAGTAGAAGGTAGTCTTCTGGAAAAACAAAATACTCTGAGTCCTAGCCTTAGTGGAATACACCAGAATGCTTCTGGTTTTTGTAAATTCATCGCATCTGTTTAACATTTGGAAGGTTTTTCTGCATTTGCACTTTGCTAATAAAAATGTAAATGTTACAAAAACTGCTGAAGATAAGCCTTTAGAAACAGAATTATGAGAAAAACAGAGGAAGTAAGGTGGTTATATTTTGAAGGGCAATGGAAAGAGAAACCAGTGTCAAAAAGACAGGAATTGAGGTGTAGTTTTTGGAACAACAGTTGATTGCAAAACTGTTGATTAACATAGTAAGTTTAAACACTTTCACAGAAACATATAGAACATTCTCAAAACTAGATTTTGCTTATCCTTTAGCTTACAGCATTGAACATTTCAAGAAGTAGATTCTAAGATTCCATTAGGAAATTCTGCACCAAATTTGGAATTCACTGGCCTAACTTGAACTGAGAGAAGTTGACTAGTACAAGATACTGTGAAAAATCTGTGTGAGCCTTTGTATGTACTGTGATTGACTTTTGGTTTCAATTAGACTTCTTTTAGAATTAAGCATTTTTTTTCCTTATGAATAGTGGCTGGTGAGCTGAGAATGACCGGTAACCAATTATACTCTGCTTTTACAGGCACAAGTTGTTTTACAAGGGAAGTCCAGAAGTATTATTATTCGGGAACTCCAGCGAACAAACCTTGATGTAAACCTTGCTGTAAATAATTTGTTGAGTCGTGATGATGAAGATGGAGATGATGGGGATGACACAGCAAGTGAATCATATCTTCCTGGAGGTTTGTATCCTGCAACTTTTGATAAGAAAAAGCCAATTGGTTCTTATTTTTCTGTATTAAAGCGCTGATAGCGTGCTCTGTGCTGTGAAAAGTATGCAGCAAAGACAGTTCTTCCTTATAGGAGCAAAGTCTAAAGATGCGCAAAACAAAAGATGCACTGGGATGTCTTGAGAGATTAGGTCAGGCATTGAAGAATAACTGTTGAACCTGTTTGTGGATGGCATGAAAGTTTTTTGTTTTGTTCTGTTTTTTAGGATTCCAGGCTTTCTAACATCAGCATTACTTACATCTGTATTTTGCTGCTCAATGAGATGCTGAGACTGCTGTGTGGCTTGCTCATAAAAGCTAGTTCTAAAACCTTCTAGCGACTTGCATGTTTTTCACTACTAACATAAATTGTGAGGATACAGCAGTTTTTAGAGCAAAAAATTATACAGCTTTTTTTAAATCAAAATACCTCAAGTGAGGACGAAACAGCTTACAGTTTTTAGTCAGATGGAAAATTTGTTCTTCATCTCAAGTTCTCCTCATAAATGCTCTAGTATTCTGGCTTTACCAGTAAAGTGCTGTAACTGAAGTCCAGCTGGTTTTGAAATATTGAATGTCCCATACAATTGCTTTTTAGAAAAGACTTCGAGTCTTCTTTTGCATTGGCTAAATAGTTATGTAATATTTTGTTCCTGAGTAGTAAACATATTTGAAAACATAGCAGCCAAATGCAATGTTTGTGTTAGGTGCACTGCATGGAAAGAACACATCTAAACTCTGAACATAATAGCTTTTCTTTCTGTGTGTCAAAATGGCATTTTAATATTTTTCTAATAAATGTTTTTTTTTTTCTGCTCATCTGGTTCACCAGGAAGGTTCATGGGCTTCCTCCATCTTTACCTTGTCAATCATGTGATTAGACAAAGTTGTTTTTTTCTTTTTTGTTCTGCAGCAAAGGCCTTGAATTTCATTTTCCTCTTCTAGTTTTAGTTACATCTGTCAAGCTGCTTTATTTTGCTGTAGAATCAAGAATCCTCTGGTGAAAGGGGTGAAAATCTTTAATTTGAGTCTTGTTTTGTAGTGATCAGCTTAATAGCATTAGACAGATGCACTGGAGGAAGTAAACTCTCCTAACTCTTTCCAAGTACTCGGAGCAGGAGTTCTTACTCTAAGCATGCCTGAATGCATTCCTCTGGAAGATAAATCACTGTTAGTAATCATTTACAGTAGAAGTTCCTTTTAACCATACTAACCAGCTTTCTACAGCATTAACTATTCTCTTAGTACCTCTTGAGATCATAAGGATCAGTTAATAGGGACCATCTGACAACCTATGACTGGTAACTTTTATTTGAAGGTGCCTGTGCTACAGTCTGTGAGTCTCTTGTGTTTGAGATAGGGTAAAGTGGCATGCAGAGTTACACTGTCCTCTCTAGCTGTCCGGAAAACAATTTTGTCCTTGGCTTACTTTTTAAAGCTTCTCCCCTGTTTAGACCAATCTTTCCTATAAGGGATTGCAACCTCCTAATATTAGTTGTGGCTTGGGTTTTTTTTCCTTTTTTCTTTTACCCCACAGAGAAACTGGGCTAGCTCTTCCCCAGTTCTTATGGGAAAACACATGGAAATGATAATTGAAATTGAACTTGATATGTCTTAACTCCAGTCTTTAAAGATGTAATTAGCAGTTTGTAGAACATGCTATGCCTTCTCTCTTGTCTTATTTCAGTTTTATGGGCAAATATAATTTTTTTGCACAGAAATGAATTAGTTTGATATCTGAATATGATCAAAACAGCCGAACGCTTGTCAGTGTTGTCATGACTCTACTGTTGGTACATCAAATAGTACAAATTCCCAGTCCTCGCTTGTGTCACATAACCATGCAGGCTAGTTTTCAGGAAAACCTGCTGGCCAGTGAAACTTCCCTTTAGCTCTCTGGAAAAATACCAACATTCTGTCCTTCAGCACTATGTAGAACCTTTTTTTAAGTCTTTCGCTCTAGAAACTTTGCACTCTTCTTGCTTTCACTTGCCATCTCGCCTCTGGTTGGTCTTTTGGAACTATAACATCAGAGTTCATAAAAGAGAACTGTAGATAACTTATAAATACTATATGCATTCAGTTCTTAGGTTTTTATAAATTATTCTGAAAGATAAAGAACTTCTATTTTTTTTCTTTGTTTTTAAATTGTCAAATTATGCTTTAAAGCTTTTTGATTTTGTTCCTTCCAAGCACAAAAAAAGCAAATGACAGACTGCTTTTGCCTCAGGACTTTTGAGGCTCTTGCATTTTGATTAAAAGCATATGCTAATTTTTACGTATTCCTCTCTGCATGTCTGGTGCTTTGTGACCCTTAAATTTAGGGGTTACTGCTTTTAAGCCTTCCAAGACAGAGAAGCTTTTTTTAAACACTGAGAGAAATTTACATTTGATTTTAAAAATAAAAAAAAATTTAAAAAGCTAAGGTACTTTCCAGTCACTGTGACATTAATAAATTCTTGTTTAGTACATCATAATTTCATTAATATATGAGTTGTGATAATTCCAGTTAGTATTGTAAAGGTTATGCATCTGAATTTTTTTTAAGCTAACAAAAACCATGTCTCAGTTCTTCCTGAATACTTGAAAATGTCTTAAGCAAAGAACAGAACTTTACTTTTCTGTACAGATTGCCTTCAATAAGTGTGTCTCATTTATTTTTGGACCCTTATGTAGTTTGATTTTGACTTCTCTGATCTAGTCCTGTTTCTTTTCATTTTGTGATGGTTAACAGAGAGGAATGTGGGTTCATTTGATACATAACAAGTACATAAGGAAAATAATCAAGGTAAAAATTACATAGAACAAGGTCATTTAGCATAGAAAAGACTTGAAGGGCTCTAAATAAATTTTCCAACTCCTATCAGGTTGTATTAGAGGCTTCTTCTGGGCTTTGTTACATTAATCTTCTGTATAGAGATTCTGTAGAGGTTAAAATATTTTTTTTCTTGTTTGTATAGTTCAGATATGTGTGTGTTTCCTCAGTAACTTCTGCATGATGTAGTGGATTCTCGCTAGTGGGACTTGCAAAACATAGATTTGGCAATATCCAGGCTACTTTGGATTTTGGAATTGGGATAAGCTTGTTTAAAAATCCTTTTTTTCTTTTTTTTTTTTTCTCTCAGAGGAGAGAAGAGAGACAGTCTGGTATTGCAGCAGTACTTGCTGTATTGGCTTGCAGCGAAGGGAGATGGGAACCAGAGCATAGCATAGCATAGCATCAGTTCAGTGGCTTGCCTTTGGGGAAAACAGGTGTATGTTTATTCTGTGGTTCTGTTGGTGCGGTTTGCATTTTTTTTGGTTTTTTTTTTGGGTTTTTTAAGATGAACTTCAAGTTGGGTAACGTTTTGAATAAATGTATCTTATCAAGAAATGAGTTCTGGAGTTCTGTTTGAGTCTAGTTTCCTAGGAAACCAAAATACATGTTTCTCTCCCTTTGCTGTCAAAGTTCTGCAATTTAATCCAAACTTGAAAGAGGAGGAGATACTGAAGACATTGGATTCTTGAATATTTCATAAAAGTATGCAGCTGAGAGGAGAGAACTTATGATTGCACCCTTAAGGGAAAAGGTTTAATGTGAGTTGAACTTGAGATCGGAATTGATCTAGGCAACGCCTTCAGTTAATGAATCCAGTGATAATGCTACGCGTGGAGCTGTTGAAAATAAAAATTTTCTTAGTATTTGAATTGCTGCTTATATGCATATTGAAACTCATTTTTTCTGTTGGTGGGGTTTTTTGATTTTTATTTGGGTTTTCCTTTCCTGTGCGCTGGATATCCTTTTCCTTCCAATTTTCAGTGGTATTTACTAGTGAATCATAGGTACTTTCCTACCCAAATGGGTTAATCAGAATTATCGCATGTAAATGTGAAGGGTTGTGGTCTGATTCTAGTCTAACACAGCACAAGAGATGAATGATATCATCCTATGGGATTTTTCTGAAGAGCAGGAAAATAAAATCATACAGAATATTTTTTCCCCTTGATTCTTAAACTGGATGTAGCCTTGCAGTATCTGTGTTCACACAGCGCTAAAAACATTCCAGTGATGTTTGAAGGGGAGTGGATTTGGCTCCTATCCCTACTGGTTTTAGCACTTTTGTTTGCTGGTATAGAAAATGGAAGAAGGGGGATCTCTTGCAGACATATTGGAAGAAAATTAAAATCTGATTTGAAGCTGAAATAAGAGGGTGAGAAAAGGCTTCATTTCCTCACTCATCTTAACGCACATTTAGCCGAAAACCACATCGGTTGGGTTCTTAAGTCTGATGGCTTGTATTTTTACTTTCCTTTTTGGAAACACAGCTAAACTCAAGATGCCTAACATGGCGGAAGGTGTGTGTGTGTGCCAAGTTAGTGTGTGTTTTCTGTCAAGAGGATTTCTGGGTTAGCTTACCATAAAAAAACCCCATATTGTCCATTTTGAACGAGACTGGAGAGTTCTTTTCTGTACTGGCCAATCCTGTTCCTAAAAAGAGATCAAAGTTTTTTGCAATTTTTGGCTAGATAGCGACCAAAAAAATTGAGAATAAGTTGCTAGACTGTAGAGAAGCTGGAGCTTACCTAGGAAGAGATGGTTATAATGGGTGTGGGAGGAGGGAAGAGGAGCAGTGTGTGAATATTGGGAGATACAGCAGAATCTCAGCTGTGTTTGCAGCTCTTAAAGTCTGGTACTTACAGGTTGATACTCTTAAGGTGAGATGTATTGCTGCTTTATCGTTGTGGAAAGCCAGTGGAAAATAGATGAAGTAGCAAGCAGGGTAAGGCTGTCCTGAGTGATCTCAAGTCTTGTAGTAAGACAGAGCCTGTTTGCCAAATCTGATTTTTTTTTTTTTTTTTTTTAACTAGGATTTCCGAGTAGTCTGTCAAGGATGACTTCCTAAAACATACTGCATGAACCATTGAGTCCCAAATGGTGTGCCTTTAGAAGCACAGACTACACTTGAGTGGATTACTTATTTGATGCAAAAAGCATTTGTACAGGTCTTGCTTGCCTTGAAATCCACAGCGCTTACTAGTTACAGCACTGTTTTTCTGGGGACAGCTGTTTGTAGTTAGTATCTGTTACATTTCCTGGAGATGGGCATTTAGAAACTTAAAGATGAATATTCTGATGTGCAGGGATGTGAAGGTCTCTAACACTTTCAGTATCAGTAAGTTTTTGGATACCCTCTGCTTTGTGTTCCTCTCACCGTTCATTCCAAACACTGAGAAAAAGACCTATAATAATCAGTACCTACTGTTAAGAATGCTTTTATTTAACTTCAAAGCTTGATTTCTAGCCACTATTTTGGTTTATGCTTATGATGAGGTAGAGGCTGAGAACTAGATGTGTTGAAATTGTATGTGCTCCTTCTGTGTTTCCTGAAGGGACTCTCTGTATAGCCTCATGTTACCTTCACAAGTGGTTTAAGCAGACGAGATTGTCCTGCTGCCAGAAGGAGCTATCCTGCCATTCCCTTGCATGGTGGTGAGGTTTGTGTGCCTACATGGCTTAGCTGAAACCTAATTTGGGGAGCCTGTGTGTGTTTTTGTTGGTTTTTTTTTTTCAGTCTGATTTGCTTGAAAGTTTGGGAAGGGGCAGAATTGTCTCCTTTGGCAGTAGGGTCCAGTCAGCTTTGCTGCATGTGGTGAGGCACCACATTTGGGGCTGTGTTTGACTACCCAGTTAAGTCAGGCTGAAGATTGCCTCCCACCTTACTTCTATACCCTGTGAAGTATTGTTTCAAGCCAGGTGAATGTGCTAGTTGTAGATTTAGAAATCTCACCTTGCCCCAAGGAGATGCCTGCCAAGGGGATGGAAGGAAGGAGGGCTGTCCTTTCTGTAGCAGCAAGATGGTAGTCGCGTTTAGTTGTCTTGTCAGTCCATATTGCTGGACTTCAATAAATAATATGAATTTTCAGTAGCTTCTTTTGTGTGTGGATAGTAGCTATAGTTTATTAAATGAAAGGGGATTGTTTTATACTTTAATGATGATCAGTACTTCAGAGGAATTCAAGTTTTCTAACATGGAAGCTAGGGCAGTCACAGTATTAAGTTCATCTTTTTGTTTTATCTTTTTTTTTTTCTTTCTTAACCGCATGATATTAAAAATGGTGCATTTTCCAGATATCTGTTGTTGTTCTTAATGTAGCTATCATTTGAATCTTTGTACTGAAAGCTGCAAGCTACTGGCCTGTGAGTTAAAAAAGTACATCATTCTCTGAAAGAAACATTCCATGGAGGAATGTACAGTCTTTGACATCAAGGACGTGGCTCTGTGAAGACCAGCTTACACCAATTTTGTCCTTCCTTAATTCTTGGTCATCTTTGGAGTTCTGCATTACGTGCATGAGTGTGTGTGCACATGCATGTATAGGTATCTATCTTATCCTAGTGGTTCGTTCTTTCAAGTGACAGGCTGAAGTTTGAATTTCTAGGTTACAGAAAAATGTGTTTTGGGCAAGTCTTGTTTGGGAAATGTGGTTAGATAAGTGTGGGAAACTGGTTTTGTTCACTAGTCCACCAAGCTTGATTGTAAATGTGGTTGCATAGGAGGCACATGAGTTTGCACTGGTGAATCTGAAGAGCAGAAATTCAATTAATAGATAGGATTTTTTTTAAAAATATTTGATTAGTTGTTGGTCTCTCTAGCTGATGTTTTAAGTAGCTGATTATTCACTTAAGACCCTTGTCTCCTCTTATAGAGGATCTTATGTCTCTTCTGGATGCTGACATACATTCTGCTCACCCAAGTGTCATTATTGATGCTGATGCTATGTTTTCAGAAGATATTAGTTACTTTGGTTATCCATCCTTTCGGCGCTCATCACTTTCCAGGCTAGGCTCATCCAGAGGTAATTTTGCACCTTTTTTCTTTGTAATAAGTAGTTTGCTGTGGAAAAAGCTAGTGATAGTACACACTGGTGGTTTAGATTCTGATTTAATGAGAAAGTAGACTGTGATATGTTGTCAAATATAGAGTAGACAAATAGACTGTTACTCACTATCAAAATTATTAATGAATTCTGAATATTAGCAGGTAAGTTCTGCAAGAACCTTGATAGTAATGTATTTTAAATCTAATTGTTGATCATTGGTGTTGCAAGGTGTCATAAAATTTTTGCATGTTAAGTTTATTTTAAACTGTAGTGTAAGTACCTACTAATACTTAGATTGCATTACAAAGATATAATTTGGCTCAAAAATGAGTAACAATTGATGATATGCAGCATTCCTAATTTTTTAATTTTTTTTTTCCTTTTCTTTCTTTTGGGTTGCTTTTTGTTCACTGTTCTTCACGTTTCCTTAATTGTTCCATGAGAGAAGTTAACCTTTATGGAATGAGGAACTTTAGATACTAAGGAGGGAGAAAAAAATCTAAAATTTCCTTCTTGAAGCATTTTTATAGTTGGATAAGGAGAACTATTGGCAGCTGATAAAAAAAACCTCCTTGAGCAGTGTTAAGGCATTTTACCTTTTTTTTTTTAAAAAAAGATTTATAACAGACCATGCAGCAATTTCCTATCTTTTTGAAGCTGTTGCGCAAATGCCTAGAATGTTTCCAAACTGTTAATCCAACCTCTCCTGTGATTGTTTGGTTAGTACAGTTTTGTTGCCTTTCATGAACATGTTTTAGTGTATTAATTGCTGAACATTGTAAGTTCCTGTTACAAAATTATTAGTCAGGGATCAGCATGGTGTTTGCTAGAAAATAAGTACAGTACTTTATGAAATATATCTGTAAGACAAGCTGTCATGTTTGGCTTATGTAAAAACTTTCCAATTTGTCTAATAAAGCAAAAGACCCAAGACTTGGCGTAATTTGTTGAAACTATGATATAATAATGTGATCATCTCATACATGTAATTCCAGTTGATTTTTGTGAGCCTAAGTGAAGTACGTAATAGGTTAAATGCATTATGTGCATGTACGAATATTCAGCATCTGACATAACTCCTAAATTCCTCCTTTTTTTTCCTTTCCTAAGGTTATTCTATATAAGACGTTACCACGAATTTTATAATCCTTATTTTCCATGCATAGTTGACTCTTGGAAAGTTAGTTTGATTACCTGATTTAAAAAATTTATCTGCATGAGCGAACTGCAGAGTACTGGCTTTAGACAGTTTGTAGGCCAATTGGAGGGGAAGCATTTTGGTAAGGAACATTTTCCTACAAGGATCCTTTTAAAAACTTGTCTGACTCTTGAAAAGTTTTCATTTGATCTACTCAAAACAGATACACTTTAATTTATTAAATCCAGTCCTATGGAATATTGCTTTAAACAAAAGGGGTTGGATTATCAAACATGTATACGAAAGCTTTTCTTAATGCTTGCTTTCTTTAACCTTTTCAAATTACTGTTTTTTGGGGAAAGTTGTTACGAAACTCTCTAATAAATACTCTTTTTTGGTTTGCATAAAGATACCTAACAGACTATATAGACTTAGATTTTTTTGTTGTTGTTACTACATTGATAAAACAATACTACAAAACTGCATATTGTACTATAAAACTTTAAATTGCAATGTTAAATGTATTTGGCCTCCTATGATGCAAATGAGAATGTGTTAGCATTTTTTTTATAGTGCACAAAACTGTAAGACTTCTATATTTCTAGCTTATTTTTATGTTTAGTAATTCTAAAGTACATATGCTTGAAAGCGTTAGTATGTTGAATGTTGCATGTCAGGACTTTATTTTTAATCTATGTGAGTAGATTTAACTGCTGTTAGTTGCATCCTGAAGGGTCTTTACTAGAGAGTGGCTTACTTTTATCCCACTGGTGTGACCCAATTGCATACCAGTTCTCCTTCTTCCCTTAGAGAGAGACTCTGAGCTGTTGCGTGAACGTGAGTCCGTTTTACGTTTGCGTGAACGAAGGTGGCTTGATGGAGCCTCATTTGATAATGAAAGAGGCTCTACAAGTAAGGAAGGGGAACCAAACCTGGACAAGAAGAATACACCTGTTCAAAGTCCTGTTTCTTTAGGAGAAGACTTGCAGTGGTGGCCAGATAAGGTATTGAATTTTTTTACTATTTTATTTGCATGCTGTGGAATAGATCTGTTTATTTTTTCCAAATAAATACTCTGTTTCCGTTTTGAATATTATGTCTCAGTTTATGTGAGATAATATAATAAAGCATATTTTTTATTATGCACTTATGAAAATTGTAAATAACTAGTTACACCATTATAGCTGCACTTCTGTTATTACTGTTTTAATTTTCTTCTCCATGTGTTTTGAAGGTACTGCTGTAGATCATAAAGTTTGCGGTTTTTCTTTTCTATTTTCACTAAGGTGCTCAAAGCATTTAAATGGCAATAGGAAACACATGAAACAATTTGAACTATCCTTCATCAAGGAAACCTTTTTATTGGTTAGCATTATTATTCCCAGAGATACTTTCAGGTTGAGTGGATTGGGCTTTTAAGCAACAACAGTGAAAGCTGACATTTATTTGCAGTTGTGTTTTGAGTTGACCAGTAACTTAAATGAGTATTGGTTGTTCCTTCAGAATTCCTTTGGCTTTGATTAGCTGGTTTTCTTTGTAACCCTAATTCCATTTCCAAGGCAAGAAGTAATTCCCACATGAGATATAAGAATAATAGGAACACCAGCTGTATGTTGCTATCTGGATATCTGTGGATGCCTAGATGCTTGGGGAAATGACTTTAAAAAACAAAACAACCCAAACCAACCAACTAAACCAAAAAACTTTCCCAGGAATGGAAGTGACAATCTACGCTTATTAGAGTAAATTTTATGGACTTGGGTAGTCTTTCTAGTGTTCCCATTTCTGTGTGTCCACAGTATCTGTGAGGTTGCTATTTTGATTTGTCGTGCTTTCTTTTTCTATGTCTCTGTTTTTTTTTCCTTTCAGACTAAATATAGATAGAGAGCTTGAAGAGAGAGGCTTATTTCTGCTTACAGCAGCTCACCTTTAGGTGCTGTCATCTTCATTTGGGCATTCAAACTGAGCAATGAAGATACCTATAAAGAATGTTTGTCTAATAGTTGCTCTCCCAACCAGACTTTTTATGTCTAAAGTATGATTTTATTTTTTCCAGCTAGTAAAGTTGAACTTCTGTGTCAGTGAAAATTGGCAGCTTTTGTGCCCCCTTGCTTTGTCATAATGGTAGGATGAGAGAGTCATCTAGCTTGGGTAGAGAGAGATTTCAGGGGGTTTAGCATGAAAGAATAAATGTAGTTTAGATTTGGAATACTAAGTTGTTATTCTTTTTATTTCCACTGCTGTGTTTTGGTAACATTATTATGGCCATTATTACTGTTGTGGTTTTTGTTTTGTTCGGGTTTTTTACTACTTAAGGAATGTTTTTCATGTTAACCCCATTCTTCTCTCTGGCCCTCAAAGTTAGTAACTAAATTAGGATCCCCCCTGCCCCCGATGGGGTTTTCCGTTGTTTGCAAACTCAGCAGATCCTGCTATAGGACAATTATTGCGGTCTTTCATTGGGCATCTTTTATGGAATTAATTTGCTGTGATATCTAACATATGCTTCTTCAGTTTAAATATACTGGACAACTTCTAAGACACCTGTTTACATATGGAGTCATATAAACCCTGGCTTCCAGTTAAATGAAGGTGTCTTACTGGAAAGGCCTTTTATATTTATCCAAAAGTAGTTAAACTTTTCATCCTGTTCTTCAGCTGAACATTCATGAGAAACTGTTCTGCATCTTTCTTGCTATAGCCCCACTCTGAAGTTTTGTTGGTTGTATTTTCCAACAGAAATTCTTCAAGGTGAAGCTTGAGGGAGATGATTTAGCTGAGAGGCCAGTTAAGCGGTTTCTTCCATTTTGAAAACTGGAAAGGAGGTCTTGAAATGTTAACGGAAAAGAGCGTAAGCTAGGGGAGAGATTAAAGTTCATGAGGAATCGCTACAAAATAGCCAGTCTTGTTTGCAAATATTTTTCCTTAATTTTTCATTATTTTGATGTTTAGCATTAGCGAAGGAACTGTAGTAGTCCATGATGAGGATGATTAACTTGTGTTTGTGTAGGTAAAATACCAGCTTCAGAGGAAAGAGTAAAACTTTTGGAAAGCTGATAGTGTCCCCAAATGCATCAGTGTCACCCATAATCTGAGACAAACGATGTTGAGACATGTTGCATAGGTACTGAGTTTTCTCCACCAAATAAGTGAAATCAACTGCTCAAGAATTCAAGTCAATGAATGAATTCTTCTGATAGTTCAAATCTTGGAGCGTAGTAATATTAGTCTACACTGCCATGTATCAACATTGTGCCATGCATATCAGGGCCACTCTGTAATGTGGCAAGTATGGCTGTGTTTTTTTGCTAGACTGAGTTAGGTGCAAGCTGAGCCTTTAATTTGTTCAAGTAGGTATATTCTGCTTAGCTATTGAGATACTAAGATTTTGTCAGCAACCTGCATCATCAAGTATGTAATTTCTCTGGTCTGGAGACAGAATTTATAGTTGGACACATACGACTCTGGTTACAGAACAAGAGCTGTCATGTCATTCATGCATCTTTGTGCCGTTAGTCTTTTGAATGGCTTCCTGGAGGTGTCTGTAGCATTGGTCCTGTAGCGTTTAGATCACAACTGCTAATGTTTTGATGGAAGGGAGAGAACAAACATTGAATGTCAGGTCTCTTTCGTGTTGAGCTTGTGGTATAAAACTGTTTGTTATACAAAGTTGTAAAAGATATTGGCAGGATTAAAAGTAAGAATGATATTGTCTTGGAGCAAAAATTAATTGCTTTTCATACTTAACTTTGAGGCATTAGGCCAAATAACTTCTGAAGATTCATTTATGCTGACAAGAGCAGAGACACATCTCATTAGATGATAGTAGGTTCTGATGGCAGTTCTTTCTCAGAATATGCAATATTTATATGATGTCAAGTATTAAACATGACACAGATTGGCATTTGTGCTACTTCTGTGCTGTGTTGGTAGATGCCCTCCAAAGCAAAATAGTTCTCTTATGATTTAAGTAAGTCTAGGTCTTGTTATAAGGGTGTGAAAGAGAATTGCTTGTGATTGCTTCTGTCCTTTTCTGCTGCCCTTTTTCTCTTCTTTCACAAAGCATTGGTAAACATTTTGAGCTATTGCTAAGAGATGTACTGAGTCCTGTGTTATGCAAGGACACGCTCACACCTCTTGAAATGTGCACTTCTGGGCATGAAAATAGTAAAAAAAATAGTATGAATCCAGATTTATATAACTAAAAATGTTTCCAGTTGTAAAATTCTGTAACTGCAAGAAAAGTATCTTAATTTAGGGGGCAGATAAATGTACTGGATGGTGGACTTTTTTAATGGCCTGACACAGAGTTCAATTTCGCATCAGATGATTGAATTGCTTAAATGTGATATATTGTAATCTAAGAGAGGCAGCTAAAGACATTGGTCTGGGAGAGAAGACTAGTTATCATGTACCTGTCTTTCAGATTTGTAGCTGCAGAAGGCAGCATTTGATTTTATACTAGTTTAAGTTGTTTTTTCATTCTTTAAAAGCTGTGTCCTCCCTTAAGTGGAAGGGAACTTTTAGTTCTTACCAGTAAAGAAGTTTAAAAGAACGTGGTTGTCCTGTAGCTGCACTTGCTGAGGAGTAGCGAATGGATGTGCCTTACAAATGTTTCTCAGTAAACACAAGTAAATGTTTTGCGAAATCACGCAAATTCACAGGTCTGTAGTTTGAGATTTGTTTCAATGCAAGAGGGAACAGGAATTTGGAAAAAGTGAGATTGTAACTGTTGTGTAGTTGCTGCAACATTGGTACACAACCAGGTCTAAGAGAGGGGAAAAACAGGCCTGTGAGATTTCAGTAAGGCACAGGATGAAGCAGTTGAGCAAAGTGGTACTATCTAAGTAGGAGAAAGATGCCATGTCAATTTTGGTAAAATGTTAAAAAAGAGAAACAGGGGGAGAACAACCCATAATTAGAAGTTTTTCCAGCATATCAGGTCATAATGATGCATTAATGTGACATATAGCACACTGATTTTTTTTTTAATTTTTTTTCCCCTAAACTAGATCTTGTTTGCAGTTGCTTATCTTCAGAAGTGAAAGATAAGAGTTGTTTAATTGATGGGGCAGTGAATTTGATAGTTGATTTCTCGAGTTGCTTTTTTGTTCATTTCAAAAAGCCAGAATTTTAGAGAGAAGCTTTTTTTTAAAAAATGTCAGAAGTCAAGAGGTCTTCTCATCTTCAGTTCTATAAGTGGTATTGTGTTCTTAAAATATTGTGTAAGCTGTTAATAAACTGTCCAACTTAATTGCCATATATATGTTATTGCTGAACTTCAGGAAAATAATATCTATTTCTTTCCTCCTTCACTCTGTCAAAAGCAACAATACTTTTTTTCTGTGTGTGTTTGAGGGCATGCTGGAGTTGAGACAAGCTGCATATTTTTTATTTTCAAGTTCAACATTCATGGGAATGTTAAGTTTTTATTCAAACAGTTACAAGTTCATTTTTTTGCATTTATATATATGCATTTATAATATGGCTGTCTTAGACTTCGTGTTTCTATCTTTGTAGGATGGAACAAAGTTTATTTCTATCGGAGCTCTGTATTCCGAGCTCGTGGCTGTTAGCAGTAAAGGAGAGCTCTATCAATGGAAGTGGAGTGAATCAGAGCCTTACAGAAATGCACAGGTACTGTACCTCTTTAAATGCTTACCTTCAGAATTATTTATATGCTTTGAATATCTAAAATATTTTTTTGTTTCCAAAGAATCCTTCGCTACATCATCCACGAGCCATGTTCTTGGGATTAACCAATGAAAAGATAATGCTCCTTTCTGCAAATAGTATTAGAGCAACTGTTGCCACTGAAAATAACAAGGTATGAAATGGATGCCCTTTGCTGAATTTGACAAAGCTGTTTTTTTCAGTTACTTGCAGTATATTAGAGAAGATCATTCTTCAGCTTCGTCAATAGTAGAAAGTACTTAATTTGTTTGTCCATTCCACTTCTTTTCATCTATACAGATGTAAAAACAAAACAGAAACCCAACCAGTGTTTTGTAAAAATGCAAAAAGGTTAAAAAAAAAAATAAAATCTGGCAGATTTACAGCTGAAACAGTGAAAAGATACCTGTTTTACCTGATTATCTGAAACACTTGACTTTTGCCATTACAGTAGAAACTGATGCTGATTTAGAGAATAGAGAAGCTTGCTAATGTTTTGTATATATTTACTAGAAAAACTAAAGGCGTTCAAGCTTTCAGTGTTGTAAAGTAAGTTATCTAAATGTGCTTTTCTGCCTAGTTATGAGTGAACTTGAAACTGATTTGGTAAAGTACATGCACTTGTTGAAGTATTTTTATGACATCTCTATTTTTTTTAATTTTTTTTTTTTTACCATTTTTGTTTTTGTTGGGGACTGGAAATAGAGGAAAAAAAGTCCTGAAAATTCTCCCTTTTCTGGGGAAAGAAAAGGTGGTAGGGGATAAAATCCCCAAAGGAATCATTGTTTTTTTGTTGTTTAGTTTGTTGGGTTTTTTCTTTCAAAATCAGTAAATACTACATTAAAGGTGCAACTAAGGTGCAACTTTTCTTGTACTTATTTTCCCCCCTACCTTCTCTGTTGCTTTCTTCCCTTAGGTTGCTACGTGGGTAGATGAAACTTTAAGCTCTGTAGCTTCTAAATTAGAACACACTGCACAGACTTACTCAGAGCTTCAGGGAGAACGGATTGTATCTTTACATTGTTGTGCTCTTTATACATGTGCTCAGCTAGAGAACAACTTGTATTGGTGGTAAGTAAATACTATGTTTATGTACAACAGTGTAGATCCACTGAATGTCTTCATGTCCTTGGCTCTGAGAAGCCTTGCAAAGCTACTGAACCACAGTTGTTCTGAGTTCTGCAACTCTGCACTTGAGCTTAGGTTCCCTTTTTAAAGTATATTTATTGTCGTCTTTAATACCTGAAGCTTTTGGATCCAGTTGTAACATCTTTAAGAAAATAAGGTTATTCATTTAGAGGAACTGTATAAATGCTTTAGCATTCAGATGTATCAGTACTACACAGTATCAAAAAAGTCCTTTCAGGCCTTTTTCAGGTTATAAATATGGAACAAACTTACCCATGTATGAGTTCCACATTCTTCTGTCAGGCTCTGTTGGTCTGTTAGTTTGTGGTCCAGATCTTAAAGAAGGGAGAAATAACATCAGATATTCCTTCTGGTGCTTGTTGTTAAAATATAACACTTCTAAACATTGTAGGATATGAAATGTTAGTTGAAATATTTTAACTAACAATTTGAAAGGTAAGAAGCTTGTGTTTTAAAGAAGAAAAAAAAAAAAACACAAAA
Organism: Cariama cristata; assembly: GCF_000690535.1. NCBI lineage: Eukaryota > Metazoa > Chordata > Aves > Cariamiformes > Cariamidae > Cariama > Cariama cristata. The sequence goes on along the minus strand of NW_009634256.1, from coordinate 55,993 downwards.
AAACCACCAAAAAACCAACCCCTCCCCCCAACCATGCAAACCCTCAAAAATAGCAGTCCCAGAAGAGCTCTGAAATGAATTTCAAATTTGAGTGAATTCATTGAATATTACTAATGCATTGTCAGTATGCATTAATTTTGTTGATGTGTCAGGAGTCGTTGCATTACATATCGCACCCAGAACTCAAGTAGCTTTTAGGCATGGATGAGTTAAATACTTGATGATGAGTTGAAAATCAGAGCATTGCAAATTGATTCTATGAAACAGCTTTCTCATTAAATTCCAGTAACTTTCTGGAAAATATTTAGGTAGAATTGTAGCTAGGCTTATAAACTTAAACACAGATGAATTTTATATGAATTAGTCCCAAATCTCAAAGTTACAGCTCTATGGTTCTTGACTCTTTTGTTATGTCATGGCTGACATATCTTACTTAGACTAATTACTCTTAATATAGAAACTAATAAGCCATAACAATGGAGGTACCTGGGTATTAGAACCTGCCATCTTTACAGCTTTTAGAATAATTTGTTTGTTTTAGAATAATATAAAAAGACTTAGTAGCATTTATATGTAATCTTTGAAAGCAATTTATTTATTAACCAACATGTCCTTTCTAGGGGGGCTTAAGTGTCAGCAGCGGTGATTTTATGTTAATTGGATTGATGTAGACAGAAGCTTCTCTTGCTATTGATATCCTTATTTACAGTGGTCTGTAGTGCACTAGACAGGTTTTTGGTTTCCATTGTTGCACAGAACTGATGCTTTTTGTGGTTTACTTAACATGAAGGAGGTTTTCTAATAAAAGCATGTAACTCTACAATGCACTGACTAAAACTAGGTATCAAAATAGTAAGCATGCTTAACTCTGTACGTAGGTGTTATTTTCAGCTAAACGGAGTGGATCCAATTACAAAAGTAGTATCCTTTTTTTCCACTCTTGCAGCTTAAGTCTGTCGTAAGAGTCCTAGACTCCTTCAGCCATGTCCCCAGAGAGAAAGTCAGGCTTTTAGAATTTAAACAAAAAAGCTTATCCTGTTCCCCAGTGCCTGCAAATTCTGGAAGTTATCATTAGTCATGGGAAAGATCCTCAAGTTCAGAGGGGACAACCTGCAACTTGAAAGCTGTGACTGGAGCGTGCCATCTGCAATAAAGGTCTTGCAGTATTTTGAGCTAGAGGGAAAGCCATTTGGAAGTGACATACCTAATGTGCAATCCCTCTTCCTCCTAATAAATTAGCCAGTTGAGATGAATTTGGAAAGTGGGGGTGAATATAGAAAAAGGCGTCATTTCTACAGTGCTTTGAGATTTTGGAGAAGGTGGCACAGAGACTTGTTTGTTTGATCATGACTGCATTAAGCAGAAGGAATCAACTGTTCAAAGTTATAAACAGAGCATTTCTTTCATATCCTTTTTCTTAAATAATGTATGTTTTTCCACAGGGGTGTAGTTCCTTTCAGCCAAAGGAAGAAAATGCTAGAAAAGGCCAGAGCAAAAAATAAAAAGCCGAAGTCTAGTGCTGGTATTTCCTCTATGCCAAACATAACTGTTGGAACTCAGGCAAGTGCAACTTCCAAAAGTGGCATTTTTACAGTGCTATATGATGAGGTTACAGCCTGCTCTTAAAATAAACAAACCAAATTAGGTTTTGTTCTTGCTATGCACAGAAGTTGTATCAATAATATGGAATTAAAATAGTATGTTTTAATTGTATGACTGTAAATTGATGTGTCCTGTTAGTGTTGTTATTGTTTTATGAGTATGATTATTGCTGCAAACATAGAGGAACAAGCTGTACTCATGCAAAGTACTTCTGTTTTAACTTACCTACTGATTCTGAATTTTGAGAGAAAAAAGTAAGTACAGAAATATGATTCTCAATAGAGCACGTAGCTTTGTAAATGATTTGGCATTTAAATGCCTGCAATATTAGAGTTTAGATTTGATTTATTTATGCAGTGGCATAGACCTTTGGTTGAAGCCTTTACCAGAAAGGTTAATAGCTGATACGGAGGTATAGGATTCTTCTTGTGATTAGTATTAGAACTAGTATGTGACAAAACAGCTCCTTCCCAGGGAGCACATTTCTTTTGGTTCCCAGTCTATTCTAATCAACCCTGGGATGAGTCTTTGCTATTGGATGAATTGCTCATTTTGTGATTGGGCATCTAAATACTATATATGAAACAGTTGCCCTGCTTTCAACTGTGAATTGCACAACAGCCTCTTTTTTCCTAGCAAAATGCAGAGTACATCATGCTGACTTTTGTCTTCATCTAGCTCCATAAGTTTCGTTATTTTTTGACTACTACATATATCACTGAAAATGCATGCATCTATGATTTCCCTTAGGATAATCCATTGTTCTCATATAAATACATACTTCTTATTTGTAGGTGTGTTTAAGAAATAACCCCCTCTATCATGCTGGTGCAGTTGCTTTTTCAATCAGTGCTGGAATTCCTAAAGTGGGTGTGTTAATGGAATCTGTTTGGAACATGAATGACAGCTGTCGATTTCAGCTTCGGTCACCTGAGAGCTTGAAAAACATGGAGAAAGCTAGCAAAACTACTGAGGCAAAGTAAGTGTTGAGAATACAGATGCATACACACAGAACATTTATTTTATATTCTATTGAATGGGTGATTGATTAAAAATTGAAAAGAAGGAAGGTCAAATTTTCGTCAGTTTGAATTTTTTGTGTTCTTTATAAGATTCTAGCTTTCTTGTAAACTCTGCTAAATATGCAGAAATGCTCACTGCAGGAAAAGTGTCTCAGTTGTGTGAAACCACTGTGGAAATGTGAAATGCAAAAGGAACATTAGATGAAGACTTTCCTGCAGTGTTTCATACAGTTTCCAAGATTTTGTATTTGCTTAACTGTAAGTGGTTGCGTTAATGGAACTCACTGTTTTCAGGCTGTTCTTCATGGCATTGATAGACCCATTTCAGCCCCGCCATAGGTTGAAAAAAAATCATTGGGTTGACAATTGCCATTTAAATTTTCTTAAAACAGATTTAAACCATTTCAAGAAAAACTTGAAAAAGTTTAGCAGTTCTAGAGTTTCAGGCTACTGTATAAAGCTAATAATTCTTCCTGTCATCAAATGAAGCACATCTGAGGATGTTTATTTTCTGTAATATTGTATCTATGCTCGGTTAATGTTATAAATCCCTGGTTAAGAAGCATAGCCCCATTCCCAACATCAGATGTATTGCTTTGTCAGTTAGGATGGTTGTTTGCAAGTATGGAGTTATTTCATTAAAGTGTTATTAAAGAAACATGGCTGGGGAACACTGACACTTTGTCCATTGTCATCGAAAAGATGTCACCTTTTTCTTTCTTCATTCTAAGTAATAACTTTTATTCTAGACCTGAAAGCAAACAGGAACCAGTGAAAACTGAGATGGGTCCTCCGCCATCCCCAGCTTCCACTTGTAGTGATGCATCTTCAATAGCAAGCAGTGCATCAATGCCATATAGTAAGTAATGTGTAGCTCATAGTAACATAAAATACTTGCGTACATAAGAAGTTTTCATAGAAGGCGGTTCTACAAAGATTATGTACTAATTTCAGAATCTTTTTTGGTCTTTCAGTCTGAACTGCGATATATGTAAATGCGTTTGCAATAGACTTTAGACAATCAGTGAATTGTCAGTGTTAAATTTAAATGTATTAGTATAAGCAATGACTACTTGATGTAAGGTGTCTCTGAGCAAGCATAACACTTAGTTCTCAGAATCAAAAGTATCTTTCAGGAGGTGATCAAGAGGAAGTCCGAAGATAAAATTGTTTATGTTTAATTGCAATGTGACAGTGAGTTTCTTTACAGCGCAGAAGTTGAACTTGTTTTGGGAAATTCCTTTTAAGATTAAGCTGTTCTTGTGCAGCTTGCCTTGCATGTGAACTTCAGTGGATAAAGTAGCAGTTCATCATCTATTTTATAAAATGTCTAAAACTAGATGTTCTTTACTAACATACAAAAGCAGTGAGAGAAGTTCTGTAGTACAAGTCGTACCTAAAAACCTAAAAGACTGCATTTAGAATTCATGTAACTGACCTCTTAAGCATTTTTTGTCCATTTAAACCCATATGTTTATAAAGGATTAATTACTGTACCATCATTTGAAGAAATCTTCTCTGTGCTCCTGTTTCTTCTAATTGTTCACATACTGCAGTTTTGAGGCGTTCACCTAGAGAAACAAATGGCCTCGTTCAGTGACCAAGAAACTCATATGCTCAGATCTGCAGTACTGATTAATTTTACTAGTAGAGTCTTTTGCTACTGATTTCTGCTCTTTGCAGTTTTTCAGCTGTATTTTTTCACTGACTATAACTTTGCTTGGGATTTTGAACTAGGGTTTGAAGTTAACTTCACAGTTAGCTTAGAAGTTCTCCACTTCTTACTTTAGATATATTGATAATACTAATTATGCTATATACTCAATTCAGGAGATTAAAGGTTCTTGTCAGTGTTAATTTAACTATGTTATGTATTTGAATTTGAATTTACTGTTCAGATTATATCTTTGTAGCAAATCTAACTGTATTGCAATTGCTATTAGGCCAAATAGCTGTTTCTCTGCCTTGTTTGCAACTCTTCTAGATGTTTACCAAAAGATCCGTATGTAGTGGACAAGCAGACTTTTTGTAAGGCTGATATAAAGCGCTGTAGCAGGGCTGATGAAGGGTCTTACAATGTCAGCATTTTTACTTACAGCATGAATATCTGAGCCCTGCCAAAACAATTTCTTATATTCTAATTATTTTGCTTAAATGTTCTTAAAAATTGCTTTATCTCTCAGATAGGCTTTATTAGTGCTAATTTCATAGAGAAACATGAAAGTGGCATGGTATACTGTTAGGTAGCTCTGACTTTTAAAGTCAGATTCATGTTAACCTCTTGTTGATTTCTACATTGGACCATTGATAATCTTTTTTGGGGGAAAGGTTTGGTGTTTACTGAACACTGCATTTTGATGCTTTGATTAAATATTTCAAGGTTTTTTTTGGTAATAACTTTTTTGTCTCAGAGCGACGACGATCTACTCCTGCCCCAAAAGAGGAGGAGAAAGTGAATGAAGAGCAGTGGTCTCTGAGGGAAGTTGTGTTTGTAGAAGACGTTAAGAATGTTCCTGTTGGCAAGGTTTGTCTAAAATACAGTCCCACCATCTTTGGGGAGGGACGAAAAAAAAAGTCTTTCTGTTTAGATAAGCTAACTGTTAAAAGAATCATAGCTTTGGGGATGCTTGAGAATGTGTCTGACTAGTATGACTCTTGTTGCATTTTTTTATTTGTCCATAACACAATGACAGTAATAGTCTGAATGTGTTGTGAATAAAACATGATGAATCTTAAAAAAAATAACATTCTGGTACTTTAAGTTGGACCACAGTATTAGGAAAAGCAGATGTGCTTTTATCCAAAAAATTATTTTTAGTGACTTGAGCAATAGCTCCCACATGTCCAATGAGATTGTGAAGAGTTACAGGTGTTGTGACTGATTCTTACATAGCCAAACATTCAGCTGATGTGTGAGTCTCACGTTGTGGCAACCAAAGAACAGAGATGTTTTGATTTAGAAATGACATGCTTCATTAATATGACTCTGAAGTTATTTGATTTATTACTCCAGAAAATCTATTTGTTTGGTCCTTGTAATTTTTTCATTTGCTCTCGAGTAAACCTTTATTCTGAGTAAGAGTTCTGTAGAGGAAAGTACTCCATTTCTGCTTTGGCATTGTTGTGCAATATTAGGAGGGATTAGGTCATCTAGACAGTTCTCTGCTATGCCTTTCAAAAATAAGAGCAACAGGAAAGCCAATAAAGATTTTCCACAAAATGAAAAGATTGGATTGCTTTCTACTTGATTCACAGAAGATTAAAAAAAAAAAAAGCTACCAGAAGAGGAAATAACTCTAACTGCCTTCTGTTGGACAGTTATTTTACTTGCATCACCAATGGGTTTACTTGTGCGGGAGTGGAAGGTTTGCCTTGAGCCGTGTCTTTGAAAGGAGGCGGCCCACAATGAATTTTCATTATCAAGTTTAGGTCATTTCTGCAAAAGGGAGTGTGGAGCAACTTATTAATTCATTGAAACACTTCAGTTTCTGTAAACAAGGTTTTGAGGTCTGGTTGAAGTTGCTGAAACCATTGTTTGCCTTATACCAGCTTTGGGAAAGCCTTTGTTGTCCTTATCTGTCCTTCCTGGTTTAGATCCTAAGATTTTCAGGACAGAGACTGTTTTACTATTTCTGTATATAGTTGTAAATGTGCTTGTGCGCTGCGCTAAGAAGAGCTACTATAATAAATACAGAAGAGCTTGAATTTTTATATGTTGATACTTTCACTGAAGTGCTAAAACCAGTAAGTGGGCTGTCTTCTGAATAGAATAATTGGTGCTGAGTCTGTTCTATATCAGTCATGGCAAAGATGCTTTTTTTCTTCATAAAGCATGCTGTCCTTTTTTAGTGATGTATGTGGTCATTCCTTTCTTTTACAGTTTTTTTAACACTTTAGAGTTTAGATAAAATCCAGCAGTCAAAACCATAAAAAATTTTTTGCCTAGTGGTGTGCAGGTTAAAGATAGAAATACAGTTTATGCCCTGTTATATGTTCTGTTTGTAATTTGGATCAGTTGTGCGATTGTATGAAAAAGACTGGAGGCACCTCAGTCAGCAGAAGGGTTACTCTTTTCAGTATTCTCCTACAGGCTCCAGAATAGCTAAGGCTGTTCCTTGTGGAGCAGTAGTGTTTGTGATATAGCTTGTTGTGAGCTGAATTAAGCACAAAGAAGAGTTGAATTCTGAACAATCTGGCTGTTCTGTGCAGAAATAACTTTTGAATGTGTACAGAGGTTCAGACTGCAAAAAGATAACCCATGAAGTCTTAAGAGCCCAAATCCATATGATTAAGAAGTCCTGCCCTTTTAGAATCCATCCAGGTGTACCTTCATCTGATCTCCCATGGCTTTTTGTTTACTGAATGACATTCTAAAAAGTCACATCTTTGTTGTATTGGTATGGATGGCCTCAGTGGCATGAGCATTCTGCATGAGAATTTATTATTCCTATGTAACCTGGGAAGTTGTTACGTTTGGTATTTCAGAAAATTGGAAAGGCTTTGAAGCAGTATTTTGAGTTTTAAGTACTTGATGTTACAAAGCATGCTGTCAACAGAACAACACCTAGCTTCTCTCAAAGCGCTGCCATCAAGTAAAATATGTGGTCATGGAGCATGTGAATACTGGGACATCTTTGAGAAATATGCACTGGTAATTTGGCAGGTGTTTTTTGAGCACAACATGAAGTCAGTTGCACTAAACTAATTGATCTGTGAGACCAAAAATCTTGCCTTATGTAATGATTCAGATCTGAAGTAGTAAGAAAAATGATTTCTGTCCTTTTACCTGCAAGAACATCTGAAATTTTGAACATTTATATTCTCTAGAATAAAGTGTGATAGCCGTGAGCTTCTGTCAAAATGTTTGCCACCTTTTAAAAGTATTTAGATAATTTTCTGTTTTACATGAAAAAAAGAATTGTTCACTTAGGCTTCAGGAGGTAGAATTCAGAGATAGGAAAGGGGTTCAGGTTTACTGATGCTCAGCCTGTGTTCCTGAAATAATTTTATTTCTGGAAAATTTGTGTTCCTGTACTTCTGGATCTACGCAATAACTTCATGATGCCTCCAAAAAGTGCTTGGTTAAAATCCTTCCGAGACCACTGTTGTGTTCTGTTTGTAGAACGGTGGGCAGGTAGATGGCGTCAAGTTCTAACATGCCTGTTTGTCTCTGGGCTCTTACTGATCTTTATAGAGTAACAGCCCTCCCGAGTGCTGAGATCTAAGATGACTGCTTGTGATTATTCTGATACCAGTAGATTGTACAACCAGTATTTTACACACTGCTTCGTAAATGTGGATTGCGTATGGTGCCAAAGCAACAAGTGACCAGAGAGTGTGGTGTGAGAGTGCAAAAGTTCTTATGTTAGGACAGTCTTGAAAGAAATTAAGAAAGCATAAATCTGCTAGATATACTCTTGGATTTAGTAATCTTTCTCCTTGGAATGTATTCTCTTCCAATCTAATTTCAATTTAAATACTTCATGGGCTTGGAAAAAAACTAAGCCTTTGTTCCTCCAAGTCCATCATTAGATGGAAGAGGTAATGATTATGAAATTATCCACCTAATGGAAGACTGATAGAATGAAAAAGCCTGGCACTTACCTCTTCTGTTGTCTGGTGAGAAATCTGATGGAGTCTTTCAGTGTAGTTTAGAAAAGATATGGGCTGAAATAAGCCTTTGTTACTGCTCACTGGTATCAGAGGACTAGAAGCTTGTTTTGTCCATCCCATGCACTTTGGGATATTCTACTCACCCACAGTAGCTTCTGGATCTCCTCTTGTGGAATGGCTTAAATGGTATCTGGAACCACTTTTAGAACAAAAGGGTAGGGAACCTGGGTTGGAGCTGCTTTTTTCTTCTTTGCCAGCTGCGGTTCGTTTTGGTCTGAGGCTTTCCATTGGCAGTGTCAAAGGCCTCCCCAAACTGCTTCTGTTCATCAAAGTTACCCTCAATCAGGTGAGACTTCCGTGTATTACTGATTTTGCAGTTCCTATGCCCAGAAAGCTTAACAAATCCTAGGGGTTTTGTGAAACATAAATTTGGATTGAGTAGTTTGTTCTTTAATTTGTGCTTTGTATTGCATTATTTCAGTCAGTCACTTGAACTTCTTATTTTTTGTTTGATTTCTGTCTGAGATTGAAGCCTTCCAATGAGAAGGATAAGTTGAAAGAGCTCAGGCTGGATATAGTTCCAGAAGAGTTGCCTAATCTATATTAGGAATCTCTTTTTAATCCTTCGAAGTTGAATATTTTAAAAATTGTGTCAGTATTTCTTTGGAAGTGCTCATTCTACTTTGAGAGCAGAGGTAGAAGCCTTTTCTGTGATGTTAAAAATTTTTTCCATTCCAACAAGGAGGTTAGATAAGAAATAAAAAATGTGTTTTCCCTGGTCTCCTGCTGCTGTGTCTGGAGAGGAATATGGTTATTATGGAGAGGGAAAGATTCTGCAGATTAGCAGTGGGTCCAAACAGGTTTGCTTCTGAAAGACTCAAGTGCTGGTAGTCAATTTTGTTATTTTTAGAGGCTACTCAGCCTATCGTTAATGTGATTTTAAATGAGCAACCCTAAGAAGGAACAGGGGGGGCAGAAGTAGGGCTCAGGACTTGCCTCCACCCTCTTTTGAGGAAGGGACTTCAGTTGATTGTTTTCCGCCAATCAGTGTGCTTTGGCATTGTGGTTTAAAGGAGCATGGCAATGGGTTGATAAGGGTAAAGGAGATAACTGCGTTCATCTTTCAGTTTATCAACCCATTTTTTCTTCTGTTAAAAAAAAGATCAGGTCTCATTGTCCTGTGGTTGAAAATGCTCTAAAAAACATTTTGCTTTTGGAAAAAAGTCTTTAAATTTCCATTTTGTTGCTTGCTTTTCTTATTCATCTGGTTCAGTTCTTTTTAGTCCTAATAAGGCAAGCATTGTGTATGTAGTTCTGTAAAATAATTGTTTCTATTGCTAATGCAAAAGTTTCATCCATTATATACAATGTAAGTACATTAGTTCTGTAAGCTAAAGTTCTAAATCCTTTAAGCTCTTGCATTTTATTTTTGTTAATGTGTTTTTCAATGAATTCAGACTTATATAACTTCAATTAAAGAGGAATGTTAGTGTTGCTTATTTATCTTGTTTAGTGCCAGCCCATTATACCACATCTCTGCTTTGGAGCTTTCTATGTACAGTTGCTATCAAGTGTTTCACTCAAGCTCCTAGTTGCTTGCTACGTTAATGGATAGTTTTATTTTCTTTCTGTGCAATAGCCAATAACCATAGTAGTAACTGTTTAATTAAAGAACTGCATTTCAGTTACCCTTTGAAGAGGTGAATTTCTTCTCTACTAAATCTTAATAAACATATTTTCCAGTCTTTAACGATACGTGATTTTTTTTTTCTCGAACCACAGAATGGGAAAGAAAAAAATATTTGGCATGTGGACTCTGAAAGAGTCACTATAGAGTTCCAGTACTTTAAAAACTTGTCAGCATTTCTTTGAACACATGAAAAGTGATGTAAGTGAAAAATAATGTAGGTGATAATACTAAGAGCAGCCAGAAATCATGTAGAAGAAAACTTCTAGTTATGGAGGTAGTATATATTAACTATCTGGGGATTGTGCCTTTTCTTAAGGTGTGTTTCTTCCCCCTATCCACCGGTTATAAATTTGAAACTTCATAAACAAGATTTCGTACTCCCTGCTAGTCGTTGACCATTTAGAATCTTTTGTTTTCAGAAGCAGTCCGAATTTACAAAGCTTCTGTAGCCACATTTAGTCATTAAAAAAAAAAATAAAAAATTCTACATGTCAGACTAGAAGCTGTGGTTGAACCATTGGCATGTGATTTCAGGCTAACAAGTTAGTCTGATTACCTTAAAAATATCTAAATGTACCTTGATTACATTTTTTTTTACCAAATCACGATTTTTGTCTAGAGTGTTGTCTTTCAAGTTTTAGTAGAAATCTGTCTTTGCATAGTCTACTTTAGAGTTAATGTTCATTGATCTTTTGACTAGGTCTGAAGTTTGAAATTTTGGGGTAGTAGTCTTACAGCCGTCAGTGATGCTCTAGTTCTAGAACTAGGAACTCTGCTACTCCAGTGAAGTTTCAGCATATGGGGAGCAAGTGTTCTGACTCTATCCACAATAATCTTTGTTACAAAAAATCTAATACTTTCATATTTGTCAATATATCGTTTTCTCTAGCATGCTTGATAGGCTGCACCTAGCTAGAGAAATAGGGAGAAAACATGGAAATGCCTGAATTTTTATTACCTACAATAGCTTGAAAATTTGAGATGGTTTTTATTGTCAGGGACATTTTAGATAAATTTGATTACACCTAGATCTTCAGTATTGCTTTGTAAGCACTTTCTGTGTAGAAACTATAGAGAAATTAGGACCTAATCAAGATTGACGGTTGCTTGTATCTAGTTTTGATCAAGACTGAGAGCATACCGAGATCTTATTTCTACTCAAAATGAGAACATTGGCTGTCCTTTCGCCTGCCCCCTTCCCTTTCAGTTTTGTTTCCCTTTTGAGAAAAGTATGGTCTCAACTGGAAACTCAAAGGGCCTTGCTGTTTGGTGATAGCATAAGATGTTTCTATATCAAGGAAACCTATTTTGACAGTTGTAATTAGATATGCGTGACAGCAACTCTTCAGAGAGACTTACAGTCTCAGAAATTACTGTGCCAATGTGGGGTTGAATGACTTCCATTCCCTTGGGGGGCAGAGAAAGACACAGATGCATGAAGTATGTCATGATAGACTTGTCTGTATCCTCTAGTCCTAAGGGACTGAATGGAGAACTTTATCATCAAGTGTAAGCAACAGGTAATAGACCCATAAACCAACACTTCTTTTTTCCACTATGCACAGTCATCTTGAGGAATGAGCGCTAAGATTCTCCAACAGAGGCTTTAAAAATTCTTAGATGGGGCCAAAAAAAAAAGTTATTTCCTGTTTCTGTAGTACAAGAGCTAATGGGCACTTAAAGAAGTAAGAGGCTCAGGGTAGATGTTTTTTTGTTGAGTTGTTAACTAATGTTTGGAACTCATTGCCACAAGAATAGTGTTTATTTCCAAAAGTGATTGGATGAATTAATAGGAGAAGGGTCTATTAAACATGAAGTTGTCCTGCTGTTTCTAGTACATAGAAGCTGGAAAGATATCAGACAAGTATCAGTAGGAATTTCTCTGATCAGTTGGTGGTGGTTCCTGTTGGATAGAGGATGTTGAGATAGAGGGACCTTTGATCTGATTCAGGATGCCTATGAAGTCATTAAGAAATCAAAGTTTTTAAGATTTCAGTAATTTTAGCAAAACAGCAAGGCTAATGAGCAAGAACTGTAGAATGTTGCTATTTATTATTGTAAACTTTTTTCTTTTCCTGATGAAGGTCTGGTTTATTTTGAAGCAAATCAACCTAAACAGTTTCTGTTCAAAGCTTTTGGTAAAACTGTAATGTGTTCTGCTTGTAGGTGCTAAAAGTGGATGGTGCTTACGTTGCTGTGAAATTTCCAGGCACCTCCAGTAATGCAAACTGTCAGAGCAGTTCTAATTCAGATCCTGATCCTTCTTCTCTTCTCCAAGACTGTAGGCTGCTCAGAATAGATGAACTGCAGGTATGTCTCTTTGAAACATTGAGAAAACAATCATTATTTTGAAATGTCAGCACTGTGTGCTTAGTTGCATCTTAAAATGTTATGAATGTTTTCAGGTTGTAAAAACTGGTGGAACTCCAAAAGTTCCTGACTGTTTTCAAAGGACACCTAAAAAGCTATGTATTCCTGAAAAAACAGAGATCCTAGCAGTGAACGTAGATTCAAAAGGTAAGTAGGACTTACCCCATAAGATACTCTGTTGGATCCTTTATTACCTGTCTCTCTCCCTAATGGAAAACAACTACAGTCAAACTAATATAAATAGTTGTTTCCATTGATTAGTGATTCGTTAAAAGTGCTTTAGTTAGGAGTTCTTTTAATGGATGCCATCAGTAGACGACATTAACTTTTTTCTTTGTGTATCTTTGAAGGTGTGCATGCTGTTCTGAAAACTGGGAACTGGGTTCGATACTGCATATTTGACCTTGCCACAGGAAAGGCTGAACAGGAAAATAATTTCCCTACTAGCAGCATTGCATTCCTGGGTCAGAATGAGAGAAGTGTTGCTATTTTTACAGCTGGACAGGTTTGTGGTTTTGTATCTCAGTCTTGTAACCTCACTGCACTTCGCATCTGTCATCTTTGAATGGGATGGTACAGCCTTTTGTAAGACTTTTCCAAAGACTGGCAAATAAATAGTTCTTCAAACAGGTTATGAAAGACTTGCTGCTACCATTAATATTTTGAAGGTGCAAGGGGAATATCAATCTAACTCACTTAGGCACTTTTAGTAATGTTACTCAAATTCTACCTTGAATAGAAAGTAAAAAAGGGGAAAAAAACTTGATGGAGTAGTACCTGTGTTAGTGTAAACTTGTTATCTAGCTGTATTTTGGAATTGGGTCAGATGAAGATCCACTCTTGAGAATAAATGGAAATGTTAATTAAAAAAACCACCTGTATTTGATACTAAAAATTATATATTGAGGTTTTGTGCAACTCTTTCTAGTATCTTATTTTATCTGATTGTACAGCTTGATTATGCTGTGCAGGCATCTATGAGGAGGGCTGAGAAAAGATACCAAAACTCTTTTAGTAACTTCCATAAACATGATATACTTTGCTTAGGATAGTTGAAGGAAACATTTTTGGCAAAAGAACTGAATTTGAATGTTTCATTTCAATATGCTCAACTTTCTTTAGAGCATTCAAGTAAGCTGAAAGTATAGGTACTCTGTTTCACTGGTAATGTTTTGTAATGAATAGATATCATAAGTCGGATACTTTTAATAGTATTTACTATGTTAAGTACATTTCAGGCATTTGAGAAAGGGAATCTGATACCTTATGTTGCATGACTTGTAATGATAGGAGATGATGGTGTAAATGAGAACTTTAGATAAACTGTTGTCATTGTTGGCAGTCAAGCAGAACTGGACCTTTTGGGAAGGATAATAATCATAAATTGTGGAGACTTAATGATAAAACTTTTTTCCCAAATGTAGGAATCTCCGATTATTCTTAGAGATGGAAATGGTACAATCTATCCAATGGCAAAAGATTGTATGGGTGGGATACGAGACCCTGACTGGCTTGATCTTCCGCCTATTAGTAGTCTTGGAATGGGTGTTCATTCCTTAACAAATCTTCCTGCTAACTCGACCATCAAAAAGAAAGCTGCTATTATCATCATGGCTGTTGAGGTGAAGTATTTTCTTTACTACAGAATTATATGCCTTTTTTTGTCTTTCTTTTATAAAGTTGTGCTTAAAGCAGCTTGATGTTTAGATACCGATTTGTATTTTCACTATTTCAAAGAAACTAATTTCAACAGAAGATTCTGTTAGAAACATGAAAACATGAACAAATTTATGTAGTAAAGTGAAAGGTCTTTTTTGGGGGTGCATGGCTTCTGTATCAGGCTTTTAACTAGTAATATTTTTCAGGCATTACTTTTAGAACTGTTACCTTTTTATGTATACTACCAGTATACTATTTTATTTGTTTTATGGGTGCACAGTTTTTCTAAGGGATCCAGCAACTTGTTTTCTTGTGAAGGCAATACTTTTTTTTTTTTAAATTTTTCTTTTTTTTTAATCTTATATTTGGACCATACATTAGGAAATTATGAGAGTCAAGTGAAGGTTTTTTCACTTGAATTGCCTGTAGAGTCCTATACTCATCTGTGGTGCTGTGTGAATAGTTCTGCTGTGAATTTGTATGTCATACTTGGTAGAAACCTATCAGTGATTTCATGCAATTTGATTAGAGCTGGTGTGTGCTGTGCTGCCACCAGGAGGTATTGTGTACCTATTAGACTGAGATTGATTTCACAGTGGACTATTCTATCACTGTGGAAAGGTTGTTATATATGGGGTGAGCCTCCCAGACCTTCAACAACTTGTTTGTTCACTTCTCAGTGCGTATATCACTTGTTTAAAACAAGTACATAAGAGCTAATTAATGCAGACCTCTTAGTTTTTTCAGTTGTACCACTTTTCCTATGTTACACGTAACCATGAAATAGAAATAATCTATCTTAAGAACCTAGCTTTGAAGCCAAAGGCATACTTTTGTGAGCATGATAGCTTCTGCCGTTTAAGCCTCTCCTTTCCTTTAACATGTCTATGCCTGAATGTGTGCTGTTTTCTGTTTTTAACAGTGCAACAATTGAGATGATGTGTATTCTCAACAGTTCCTGCATTGAATTCTAGCCAGCGTCCTAGATTTAGACCTTCCTATTAGTTTTCTGGTTTTGAAATTAGAAGTACTTAGGAAACTTGCATGTCTACCTCTTGTATTTTAAATTGTTAAAATATTTTGTTCTTTTGAGTACAGAAACAAACTTTAATGCAGCACATTCTCCGATGTGACTATGAGGCTTGCAGACAATACCTAATGAATCTTGAACAAGCAGTTGTCTTGGATCAGAATCCACAAATGCTGCAGACGTTCCTTGGCCATAGATGTGATGGAAACCGCAATATTCTGCATGCTTGTGTGTCTGTATGCTTTCCAACCAGCAACAAAGAAACAAAAGAGGAAGAGGGTGAGCTCAACAATATCATGAAAATACTTTGAAAATCAACTTTTTATGCATTTTCAAGAACATTTGAAATAAAAGCTGCATTCTTCATATATGGTTATCGTAAAATTTAGCATTTAAAATGTGTCCTAGCCTTTCAAAGGTGCTGAGATAACATTTTTATTACTCTCATAAGGATTTATAAGAATTCAATAGTTAAGAATAGAAAAGTGTTTTTGAGACAAACTTTTCACGTCCACATGTTAATTTTAGATGAAAACAAGTATTTTTCCACTTATATATATCACTAGTATCTCCGTTATATCACTAGTAAACTTTTAAGAGAAACAATATTTAATATTTTTCAAGTGTTAAAGTCTATATTACTGCCTCCAATAAGAAATGCTACTTGCAATTGACACGTTAAAAAATGTGAAAGAATGACCTTCTGTTAGTGCCAGTTACTGACACCATTTAAAAATGTCTATTGAATACTGTCATGTAAAAAGTATGTTAACAGAACAAGATTGCTAAGTCAAGCACTCAAAAATTAGGAAATGCCAGAATTAAATTTACCCATGTGCTATACATGGGTATGCATTGTGAAATGGTCTTTAATTACACCGTCATACTATGTTTTTCCACAGGACTACCTCATTCAGTGCACAAGATGGATGGTGCTCACCGAATGGGTAGCTATTCAATATTTCTTTTTATCCTCATCATTCAGTGTGTGGCCCCATTCCTTACTTATTGCACACCATACAAACCCTGCACTGAATAATGAATGAACTTCCTTGTGGGATTTTTGTATGGTGCTGTCATTGAATTTTAGTCATTTATAGACCTTAATTGTTCCTCATATCCCTATTTATAAAATGGGGGTAATGCTGCAGCTTTTGAATCTCTTGAAAGTATTACAGCTTGAAGTTTTTCTGTATTCAAAGCTATTAACTAATTTTGAGGGATTCTGTTTGAGAAGCCTAGGGCCTGATCTCATTTTTTGGACTAGGTGTTATTTCAAAACACTTTATTCTAGAGCTGGTTTAATAGTAGTTTTAGTTGTTCTGTGAATGCTAATTATTTCTGTGAGTCAGGCACCTTTTGGGTGTCCAGAAATGAGTAAATGTATTACAATTATCTGTAAAAACTTGTTTCACAAAGTTCTGTGTGCTGTTAGATGTGGCAGAAATAGGTTCCAGTCCTCCAGAGTGATGTTCAGTGGCATTAAACACAAGACAACGCTTCCCCCTCTCATTGCCAAGCTGTTACTGCCTTACTACACGCCTTCCAAGCATTGCAGCAAACGGGGCATAAACAGCTTGCTCATTGTACAATCCTTCATCTTTAGTGTGTCGTCCATCCTGTGCACTGATTGAGGCAAGGGGCGGGGGGTGGGTAACAAAAAAAGCCAAAACGAAAAAAAAAAACAAAACTCAACTGTGTAACTGAAGATTATTTTACTATAAGCACACACAGGGAAGCTGAAATAAGGATGCATGGGCAAACTTAATCTGACTTTTCCTAATTTGAGTGCTTGTCTTTGCAACCTTGACCTTTTTTCAGTAACTTCATTTGGATGTAATTTACCTTTCTGAAAAATGAAAAACGTGAACCTGATAGACTTTTAACACCCCTCTGCCTCTCTCTTTCCCCTCACAAAAATTGTTTTAAAAGGGGATTAATATCTTTAGATTCAAATCACATTCACCTTCCACTGTAATTGTTAGCAATGGATCTTAGGACAAGCTTATTTTCTGTGCATCATCTGGAGGGCAGTGGTGACTAATGTTACTGTCTGTACATTATACAGCCGTCTGTTACATCAAACTTCCTTTACATTTTAGGAGTAAAGACTTCAATTCCAGACTCCAGATATGATGTCCCTTAACAATTACAGAACATACTGCCCCTTCCCAGCTAGTACCTGCCTGAGATTCTTTACTCTTCCTCATATAGGTTCCTCCTTAAGTGCTGGAAAGGGAATATTGAGGACAGGGATAAGCTTTTTTTGTTCTCCAATCCTGTGCCTAGTTTCACCATAGCTCCTGCAGCATTGGGTAACTGAATTGCAGGAAAAGTGGCCCTAGACCTGCAGAGCTGGGGGAAGGCTGCTCTGTTTCTCTGTGACTTGATATCGCCTCGGTCTCGCCAATGGAAAGGATCTTGGAAAAGACAGGTCCAAAAGAAACATCCAAAGCATGTGAAATCTTTAAAGAGTTATGATATTAAATTTCAGATAACTTTACTGAACACATACAAACTGATTTTTTTTTTTTTTTTTTCTAGAGAGTTGGGACAGATTTCATTAGACAACAGAACAGCAAATTACCCTCAGAGCCAGGGCATTTACAATTGATTGGTCTCCAAAAATTAATACTAACTTCATGAGTGGAACAGCAACAATTCAGTTAGTTTACTGTGAGACCAAGGTTAGGTGAAATCTCTCTCTTGCAGAGAATGGTTGTATTGCTTGAGGGATCGATCACTCAAGAGCTGTGACCCCCTGTGTGAGGGTTCCAGATGGGTCATGAGTTAAGAGGACTAGTGGATCTTAGAAAGGAGTGCAGCACAAGTACAACGGCAATTCAATTACAACTACAGGTCAGCTGGTATAGAGCTAGGGGCACAAGAGTAACATTCTGCTAAGTGCTTGATAGTAGTCTGTTGTGGATAGTAGGTGATTTTTGTCTAAGAAACCTGCACATGCTTGAGAACAAGCAAAACTTAAGACCTTTGCAACTTCAGGTAGTGATGAATAGAAAGATCTAAAGGATAAACGTACTATAAAAGCTGACAAACACCACTGAATTACCTTATTCTATGAACTCAAATTTAAAGGTATTAGTAGTACATTTGTCAATGGAGAGAATATGAATGCAGAGGATGGTGACTGTCAGTTTAAAAAACCTTTGAATGGGAAGTGAGCACTAGCCATAGCAACTTTGAGACATGTCCTGAAAGAATGATCAGAGTCACTTTATGTAAACTTTTTTTGGTTTTCAGAAATATACCTTTTCATTCTAGTTTGTACCAAAAATTGTCTTTCACTCTGAAAGGAAGATTGCCCCTCTCCTGGCCTGTTATCATGCTGAAAGTGGCTTTTCTGTCAGTTCTTTCTGAATCCATGGTTGTAGTGATTCATAATTTGCTGTGTAGTGGCTATGCAATCTTTAATTGTTAGTAGCTCCTAAAGAAACAATGACTGATACTCTGTGCAAACCTTGTACAGCTGACTTTACTGCTTTATCTCTGTATTTATCTTGCAGATAAATCTACATTAGGTCTTTGATTCAGGTGGCTACTTCAAGTTGTACTGTAACTGTACAACTAGGCAGTTTTTTTATATTCTGTATAGCACTTGGCACAATTGGGTCCTTGTTATGACTAGGACCTTTAAGTTATGGTGCTTAGGGTTTTAGATGTTAGAAGAAATGTTCATTCTTTCTGATGTAAACTGATTGTGCTGTCTTATAACGCAGTTAGTTCTAAGCATGCTTGTAAGTCGTGTATCTTACAAGCCCACAATTTTGCATTGTTCATAGCTGCTCATTGTGAAGTGTGAGTTTGTTTTTGGTTTTGTTTGTTTGTTTGTTTTTTGGGTTTTTTTGTGGTGGTCTGGGTCTTTTTGGTTGTCATTACTTTTGAAGCCTGGACTTGCCAAGTGTCTGGAATCAGCTATGTGATAGATGGGTCCATGTCTCTTGATGATACTGATACTGAAAACTGAAAGCTTGTTCTGGAATTTGGGTGCCTTGAATTTCCTTCCTTGATGGCCTTTTAGAAACCAAACCCAGTCAGAATCATGGTTAAGCTTGTCCAAAATAAAAATTTTATATGAACCTACTCTGTCCCTCTAATTCTTTAAAAAAAAAAATAAATAAAATGCAGGGAACATTTTATGATTAGTGACATTTCATACTTTATACTCCTTCCTTATAGTTTTCACAAGTGAAACTTTGGCACTAACACTGTTCTTAATTTTTCAGAAGCTGAGCGCTCTGAAAGGAATACATTTGCTGAAAGGCTCTCTGCTGTGGAAGCTATTGCAAATGCAATCTCCGTTGTGTCAAGTAATGGTCCAGGAAATCGGGCAGGATCATCAAGCAGCAGAAGGTAAACTGACTAATGCTTTCTTCTTGTTTTCTGTATGCTAATTTCTGTATTAATTACCAATCGCTTGCTAATTCTTTCCTTCAGTCTAGTTCATGAACGGGCTCTATTGCTAGTTTAAAGTCAAATTTCACTTCTTCAAGCACCAAACTAGAGCTGTAGTGGGTTTTTTTGAAGCCTTTTCTGGTGTGAGAACTAATGGTGGGATATTTCTAAACTAATTCTGTTTTCTGGGGTTCGGGCATTGTCTCCTCAGTTGTAAAGTGGAAATGCTCCTCCTTGTGCGGAAAGGGAATTTGGGGATAAGCTCTAGTGTTCCTTACCAAGGAGAGTTAAGTATTGCAGAAGTACTATAATAGCACCCAGGCTTGTCCTTTTAGGAGAATTTCTGAGGGAAGTGGTTGCTTACATGGATTAATACTGAGATCAATGTAACACCAGTGGGGAAGAACTTAAGTTGATTCTTTTTATATTTTATATTAAGCAATCATTGTTATAGTGGAAGTCCTTTATATCGAGGTGGCTCTAAAAGGATAGGTTTCTGACCCTGACAGAACCCTAATTTCTGATGACATTTAGGTTCTTCCTCTTTCCATGATGGTAACTGAGTGGTGCTCATGTCAAGGGAATTTGACAGTATCTGTACTGAGTTCTAATCAGTTCAGAGCACTCTGGATCAGGGCATAGTACAATTTTTTTGCTTAACTCTGTCATCAAAGAAATTGACATGAAATGATGTCTTTATCCTTTGCAAGCTACAGTCCTCGTCACTGTGGTTTTTTTGATATGGGAGATAAGGGTAAGGCTTGAAGATTCCCTCCCACGTGCTGTAGGAGACATTACTCTTTAAGATGAAATGCATTTAAAAAAACCCAACCAAACCAACAAACACCTTGTATTTGTACCTCTTTGTATCACACTGAGTTCTTTGGCTTCTACCTTATTCCTGCCACCTTTCCCTCTAAGATGATACAGAATTTCTTGAAATTGGTTACTGACTATCCTCAGTAAAGTAGTACTTTCATGTTCAGTAGCTTTAAACAAATAACTCCTTTGAAAAACATTTTTTTTCAAGCCCCATTTTTATTCTTTCATTAACCTCTTCTTGCAGTTAGATTTTAAAAAAACAACAGCAATAAAAAGCAAATACTTGCAAAAGCTTAACACCTCTGGCAATGAGTTTGGGGTAAAAGGAATGTCAATTTTGTGGTAATAATGCCCATCAGCTGCTACTCCCTGCAAGAGGCAGTGCTGTCATGACTAGGGTTGCATTCTGGGCTTGAGTCTATCTTGGTATATTGCTGGCTGACTCTTCTTCCAAGGCCATTATGTTCTGTTGCAACAAAATGCAATACAGGAATGAAAAATACCTCTTTGCTCATTCTTCCTTATGCTGAAGAAAAATGGAGATAGGAAGAGTTTGATTTCCTTTTTCAGTGTGAAATACTTATTTAAAATGTTCTAATTATAAATGCAGATGAGATAGTATTTTTACCTTGGGTTTGTATTCAGTTTGAGATTAAGGGAAATGATGAGAAGATCCTTGAGAGCTGCAGGATTGGGCAGACATGAAGCTGGTGCTTCATCAAGTGATCACCAGGATCCAGTTTCTCCACCAATAGCTCCTCCCAGCTGGGTTCCAGATCCTCCTGCAATGGATCCGGGTAAGTCTGTTCATGTATCACGTTAGTCTGTAGAATGAGAGATTTAATAAAGGAACCAATGGCTTTTAAGGAGAATCACTTTAGATTTCGGCATGAGACTAAAATACCTAAATGTCATTGGGATAGCAAGAGGTCACTGAGGTAGCTTTAAGAGTTTACTGAAGATTTAACAGCTGATTTTAAATCCAGTACGTGTCTTTCTAATGCTGGTGTCAAACTTCTCTGAAGTGTGTTTTGTCATGTTGAGTTATAGTACTAATTTAGGAATGTGGCCATTTGTAGGAAAGAGTACCAATTAAATACAGAAAACCTGCAGTGTGTTAGACGTTGCAGAAAGAGCATATTGTTAGGGATGTTTTTATGTATTGATATACATCCTGCTGTTCTGTTTACTGAAAGATGGTGACATTGATTTTATCCTGGCCCCCGCTGTGGGATCTCTTACCACAGCAGCGACTGGCACCGGCCAAGGACCTAGCACCTCTACGATACCAGGTGAGGACATACTGCTTATCTGATTATGTTTTGGAAGGAAAATTATCTCAAAAGCTGTCTTTGCTTGCACAGACTTTCTGCATATGAAAATACCTCTTATCAGACGAAGATTGGATTGAAGCAGAATTTCACAAGTGTGCAGAAAGTAAATGAAGCACCATGCTGTGTTTTATGTAAAAATTATTTTTACCTGGAGAATGACAAATATGTAAAAATATGGTAATCGATATGGAATTTGGATTATTGTCTGTGTTTCAGAATGTAATTTGGAGCTGAAATTTATAGTACTTCAGTGAAATGTTGCTGAAACTGGCAAATCACTGAATAGTCAAGCTGCTGATTAATCACTCCAGTGAAACACTGAATTATTTGCTTTTAATAGGTAGTCATTTTTTGAGGAAAAACTGTTTCTCTACAATTTTTTTTTCTCATTACAGGTCCTTCTACCGAACCGTCTGTAGTGGAATCAAAGGATCGGAAGGCAAATGCTCATTTCATACTGAAATTACTATGTGACAGTGTTGTTTTACAACCTTATCTTCGAGAGTTGCTGTCAGCAAAGTAAGGATTTTTGTATGAATTCTCACTATCCTTTGTAATGTTATATCACCTGAAATTTATTACATAGAACCCTTTTTAAAAGGTTATTTAAAGGTGCATTAGTTAGAATGGAGAATGTTAGAATATTGGCTGTATTTGTGTCCTGCCATCCCTTAAAATTAGCTGTATTTCACAGAAGTAAAACAAATAAGAGTGCTTTTTCACTCCGTGGTTTTTCTGTTTGCACAAGATTAGCAGTGCTAAGTTTTCATATATTTATTTCCTACCTTGTCTGTTATAACAAAGAAATTTTTTGTGTTTTAACTTGTCAGTTGTTTGTGTTTTTTTTTTTTTTTTTTTTTTTTTTCCTTAGGGATGCAAGAGGCATGACACCATTTATGTCAGCAGTTAGTGGCCGGGCATATCCTGCTGCAATTACAATTCTAGAAACTGCACAGAAAATTGCTAAAGGTACACCAGTTTCAGTAATTATTAGTGTGTGGTTTCCTTCTGAAGTTTGGCATGTGTGCAGAGTCGTTATTAACAGTGCTTTTTTTTGTGTGTGAGATTACATGTGCTTGAGCAGCTGGTGATGGTGGTAAATACCTCTTTCCAAAACACTATATATTGCTGCATGTTTTGGAAATCTTGCTATTATGTAGTATCTTCCTCTTTTGTCTTTTCAGCACTTCATTGCTTTACAAACATCAGTGGATTAAGGTACTATTTTTCAGTAGCACAAAGGTATCACCTAGAACTTCTTTGAATTGGAAAAAACCAATATGATAAAGCAGTATGCCAAGCTAGATCCTGTTCCTAAAAAGACTTCTATACAAACACATGTTCTGTGACTCTCTTTTGATGTTGATATTTAATTGTTTAAGAGAAGTATGTGAAGCTGAACTTGAGGAGAAATTTAGGCAGATTAGAACTGTGGTGTGACAAGGTCTGTAGGACTATGTGTATTCTTTATAAGAATATTGCCTATAAATTATTTTTTAATCCTTTAGAATGGTGGTCCACTGAATTTTATTAGAGTATCGGTGACTTTAAAACTGGGGAAGAGTTGATGGTTGTATTTTTCAGTCAGGAGTTTGCAGCAGCTTCTGTAAGAAATACCTGTAATGTGACAAGCAGAAAGCTTTCTCAAAAGACTGTGACAGAGACTTTATTCAAATTTCTAATTCTGTATGGGATTTTGTAATGGCAAACGTCTGTCAAGCATGGGTTCTGTTGGTGGGGTTTTGTTACTTTTTGGGGGCTGTTTGTAACACTGTTATTCTATTGTTCTTTTAGCTGAAGCAACTTCCAGTGAAAAAGAAGATGATGTGTTTATGGGAATGGTTTGTCCTTCTGGTACAAATCCAGATGACTCTCCTTTGTATGTTTTGTGTTGTAACGATACATGCAGTTTTACATGGACTGGCGCAGAACATATTAACCAAGTAAGGCTTTTTTTTTCTTTTTTCCTTTTCTTTTTAAGTAAATAGGAATATGTTTGAACCATGTGTTAGTCTACTAATCTAATTTTAAAATTACTAAAGTTACATTGTTTTAATTACTGTAATTTTTAAGTCTGGTATAGTTGTTACCTCCCCTAATTGCTTTGTAGTCTCAAAGCTGGTTGTGTTGGTCAGAATATGGCTGTTTATGGGTGTGGACTTTTCCTCTCTTGGCTAGCTTTGGCAGAAATTTTGATGGAAACAGCTCTTTGAAAACACTGACTATTCTAACTAACAACAAAGTTTCACTTTCTAGAATTGAATTAGTTCTAAGTGAAGGCATCAGTTTGAACAGGTGCAATTTTATTTTAACTTGAAATGCTGTGAGATTGCAAGTGCTGTAGGGAGAAAACTATGCATAATATTTTTGGTAAATTTTTTTAGGATATATTTGAATGCCGAACATGTGGCCTATTGGAATCTCTTTGTTGTTGCACAGAATGTGCAAGGGTCTGTCACAAAGGCCATGACTGCAAGTGAGTATTGTGTTCTGTTTCTTATAATTAAATCAATATTTGGTGATTTCATTTGTTTACTGATAGTTAATAGGTTTTTTCTTTGGATGAAGTGTTCAGATATTAGAGAACAGAAGATTAATAAAATATTTTAAATATCTTCTTTGCCTTCTGCTCTGTAAGATTTATTTTATGGGTCAGAATTGAAAGAGTGACCTGAAGCAGCCTTGTACTTTTTGCTTTATAGAATTTAGAGTAAATGAATAATTCTGACACCCTTAAAGTGCTTAATATTCTAAGAATAGTATATCCAAATAATACCATGTTTTCATTTTGGGTGCCTCCAGGAGTTCTCTGAAGCCAGTGAATCCTGATGACAGATCATTCTTGTAACCTTTCAGAACAAAGTGTAGCATATTAATCCCTAAGATCAACTGTAATAAAGGGAAAAGTGAGCAAGCAGTCAAATGAACAGTGAAGAAGTCTCATATCAACCTAGCCAAAGCTTTGAAGCTGCAGATGTTTTGTGCCACTATTACAGAGTGTAAATATTACAGCATTAATGTCCTAGCTATAATAACCTAACAGATACAATCATAAAGATATCCTCAGTATTGTAACAGTTACTGAGATTTTACAGTGTGTAGTGAGGATTTCCAACTTAACTTTCTTGGCTGGAGGCTATTTTGGGGAAGAATAAATGGTCTTGGATGAGCTTTACTAAGGCACTATGGAAAGCTCCATAGTGAAACTGTCCCCTTAAAATGAGTGTAGGAAACAAGAATAGCAAATATCAAGTGTTGCCACATACAAACTCTGCATTTCTCTTTTAAGCTAGGTTTTGGCATGTTGCTACTCTAATAAACAAAAAACTCAAAGCAAGAATCTTAATGTGTATACTAACACCCTCAACTTGTGTAGAAAATATTTGGTATATTACTGAACAGTGTTGCAACTCACCTTTTCTATTTCTTGTAGGCTCAAACGAACATCTCCAACAGCCTACTGTGATTGCTGGGAAAAGTGCAAGTGTAAAACACTAATTGCTGGACAAAAGTCTGCTCGCCTTGATCTCCTTTACCGCCTGCTTACCACCACAAATCTTGTTACCATGCCAAATAGCAGGCGAGTTCCTGTTTGCAATGACTAGAGCAGAATAATTTTTATTATTTTTAAGTATGTGGAGTATCATATCTCTGCTAATCAATTTTTTATTACAGAGGAGAACATCTGCTGCTGTTTTTAGTGCAGACAGTTGCCAGGCAAACTGTGGAACACTGCCAGTACAGACCGCCTAGAATTAGGGAAGATCGTAATCGTAAAACTGCGAATCCTGAAGGTAAGAGCTGTTTCAGGGAAATAAATGTCAAATTCCATATTTCAGTACCTATTTCTTATATTGCTTTTTTGTCTCTTCAGATTCTGATATGCCTGATCATGATTTAGAACCTCCTCGTTTTGCCCAGCTTGCTTTGGAACGTGTTTTGCAGGACTGGAATGCACTGAAGTCCATGATCATGTTTGGCTCCCAGGAAAATAAAGACCCGTGTGTATTTACACATAGTTGTCAATGTAAAGTTTGATCTGATATTTGAGACCTGCTGACTTACATAAATTTTATTTCCTTTCTTTTTGTTTTTTCCAAGTCTTAGTGCAAGCAGTAGGATAGGTCATCTTCTGCCTGAAGAACAAGTTTACCTTAATCAGCAAAGTGGAACTATTCGCTTGGACTGTTTTACGCACTGCCTCATTGTCAAGTGTACAGCAGACATTTTGGTAAGCACTCTTAGCTATGTTTTACATAGATTTTCTGAGTAATGTGATACTATAGTGCATCTCAGGTGATATGCTTGAAGACTAGTTTGAAAATAACTTCAAGTTAGTTATGTTTTTGTGAATGTATACTGTTATGACTGTGGTCTCCCTTTGAATCTTAATCTGTCTTGTTTTATGCTTCTAAATTACACAACGCTATTGGGTTGTAATGACCTGTTTCTACAGCTCTTAGATACTTTATTGGGTACTCTGGTAAAGGAATTACAAAACAAGTATACGCCAGGACGCAGAGAAGAAGCTATTGCTGTTACAATGAGATTCCTGCGTTCTGTGGCAAGAGTGTTTGTCATTCTTAGTGTGGAAATGGCTTCCTCCAAAAAGAAAAAGTAAGTGGTGGTCGTGGGGGTGTTGGTTGTGGTGTTTTTTTTTTCTTTATTTAAATATTTATTCTCTTATTACATGAGTTGATACAAATCAACAGTAGGCAGAAACATCTGAATTAATTTGTGGTCTGTAGGCAGCATTGTGTAGAAAGGTGCAAACCTCAGGATTGCACAATAGCTGCTGGTATGTCATGTAGCTTTGTAATACAACAGATGTTAAACTTACATGTTCATACTGAACCTTTCTGTTTAAAATGTTAGGATTTTGTAATTTTAACATGTTAAAAAAGTCTACTTCCCAATCTATGGTTGTTTGTCAGTCATAGATTTAGATATCAAGCCTTAGTCTGGAATTATTGAATGATAAATGTTTTTAACTGCCTTGAATAGCTGTTCATGTTGTTACTATACACACAAATGTATGTATCTGTTAAAGATAATTGTCTTGAATGAAAAAAAAATTGGTATCACCATAAAGTTTTTTGGAAAAAAAGACAAGTTTCTTGACCTTTATTTTTTCATATTTTTTTTCCCTAGCAATTTTATTCCACAGCCAATTGGAAAATGTAAACGTGTATTCCAGGCATTATTGCCCTATGCTGTTGAAGAGTTGTGCAATGTAGCAGAATCTCTAATTATTCCTGTCAGGATGGGAATTGCACGTCCTACAGCGCCCTTTACTCTTGCTAGCACTAGTATAGATGCCATGCAGGGAAGTGAAGAACTGTTTTCTGTGGAGCCTCTGCCACCCAGACCATCATCTGACCAGTCCAGCAGGTAAAATTTGCTAAAGCTAACTATTCGCTCTTTTCGAAGACTTGTTAAAGGTGGTTTTGTTTGGGGTTTTTATTAGCTTTTCACTAACAGAAGTACAGTGAGGCTTCTTATTCTGGCCAAGCGTTTTGGAAGTACTTTCCTAGTGACAGATTTCTACAGTAATTTAGGTTAATAGTGACGTTCAGAGGTCCAAATCTACTTTTTTTTTCTGTCTTTTTTTTTTTTTTAAAGTTCTAGTCAATCTCAGTCATCCTACATCATAAGGAATCCTCAGCAAAGACGAATCAGCCAGTCACAACCAGTTCGTGGCAGGGATGAAGAACAAGATGATATTGTTTCAGCAGATGTAGAAGAGGTCAGTTTTCTTTTTTTTGTGTGGGTGGTTTTTTTTTTTTCCTTCTTGGTATGGCACGTATTGCATTAGCACATACTTTAACATCTGAACCAGAAATCCATGCATCAAGACCTTCGATTTGCAAAAGATACTGAGTAGTACTTCATGAAGTCCTACCATGCCATAAGCATTTTGTTTTAACACAGCTTTGTAATTGCTGGTTTGTATTTTAGTCATTTCAGAGTATACCAGGTGCCTTGCATTTGACAGAATTACAGTATGATTTAGAATACTAGTAAATACATCTGTCATTTCCTTTAGATATAAACTTATGCTGTATTATAATCCCTGCTAAAAAAGTTTTCAAGTCTTTCGGCAAATGGCTGCTATTACGTAGGTTCTATTAGAGAACTGGAGGGTCTTTTACAAGGATGGTAGCTCTTCAGTATTTAAAAACTAATTTTAGGTTTTATAGTCAGCTTTGCCCTTTCAGTATTAAAATGTAATGTCCAAGCCTGTGTTTTATCTGTGGGCCTGATTTTTTTTCTTTTTCCACAATGCTGTGGACTGTACAACTATGTTGCAAGTACTGTGGCTGTAAGTTCATTTTCTGTTCAAGTCAATTGAATTGTGAGGTCATCTTTCTTAGATGTGTGTGTGTTTTTTTGGTTTTTTGGGGGTTGTTTTTTGCTTGGGTTTTTTTTTTCCCCCTGAGTTTTTGAAAATACATAGGTTATCGCTGATGCAGAAGGTTCTCTAGCATAAAATTACAATGCTCTTTGCAGGTTGAGGTAGTTGAGGGGGTAGCTGGTGAAGAAGACCATCATGATGAACAGGAGGAACATGGCGAAGAAAATGCTGAAGCAGAAGGACAGCATGATGAGCATGATGAAGATGGTATGTATAACATACATCATGCACATTACTGCTTGGATGAGCAAAACATGCATCAAAAACCAAAGGCACCTTTTGAGTCACCAGTGATAATGATTTGGGCGAAGTGCGTGAGTAGAGAGAATCCAAGGGTTTCAGACTACACATCTTACAGAAGGAGATGAGTAAAATTACAGATAACTTGTAGTAGGCAAGTACATGAACATTTTTATTTTTCCTTTTCCTCTTGAGGAGAAAATCCTAAGGTACCAAAGGATAAAAAAAATGAACCTCAAATGTTGTTATATGCTTGGTTAACAATATCTATTTTGCCTTTTGTATTTGCTACTGTAAAATGTTGTTGACATAAACTACTTGAAGGACTGAAAAAAGAGGCTAGCTCTTATATGGCTGATGATAAAATAGTGGTTATGGTATATGTGTTCTCAAAAGGGATCTGAACGATCGTGAGCTAGTTTCAAACCAATCATAAAATACTAAATTATGGTTCAGTGTTTTGTAGACAAAATTAATCCATTATGTATGAAAATTCTTGCCATTAATATGACTTGTCTTGTTTTAGTTAGTTTGGTATTAGATGGCCCAAAACTATAATTTTAAAAATAAAAGTATCATCTTTTCTTTCTGACTGTGTCTTGTGTTTCCAGTCAACCCACTTACAGTACAGGAAATCTGTCTGAGTATTCAAAATATTTAATTCTCAAAACTTAAACTTGAATAGAACCTTTGTTTTTTAAGTAGTGGTTTGGTTGGGTTTTGGGTGGGTTTTTTTATTTTATTTTTCAGTTTTCAGGCATCCCTTAGATATTTGTTTGAAACAGTATATGGCTAATTGTCCTAATACACGTGCATGAAGAATTGTGGAGTCTTTTGTCTTGAGTGACTAATTCTGAATCCTTAATTTTCAGTGTGTGTGTTGAATGTATATATGCAGTACAGAGTGAGAGGGCAATGGCTTGCTAATTGCTGGAAAATAAGAAAATACGCTCTAAGTATTGCTGCATGTTTGCACTGCTTTTATGACCTCTCCCTGCATATCCATGAACTTCTGCTATAGTAAGAGGCTCTGGGTTTTGTTTAATGTGTCTTATATGAGTCAATACAGTCATTCTGTGGTTTTTTTTGTTTGTTTTTTTTTCTCCTTCTAAACATGACATGTTCTGTATATTGTTTTTATAGGCAGTGATATGGAGTTGGATTTGCTAGCTGCTGCTGAAACAGAAAGTGATAGTGAGAGTAACCACAGTAATCAGGACAATGCTAGTGGGCGCAGGAGTGTTGTCACTGCAGCTACTGCTGGGTCGGAAGCAGGTATGCCACATCATCTTGCATTTAATCTAGCTGTTTACATTTAGATACTAGGATTAAGTTATACAGGAAGAAGAAATGTGTTCGTGATTGAATATGGCTTTAACAAGGGTAGAACTGGCTTCACCAAAAAAATGCTATTCTTTGCCTTTGGGTCTGGACTGCATCCAGCACTCCAGAGGTATACTGGAGAAATTACTTCACAACTAGATTGGACAGAGTGAGAATTACCTGGTTATGACACTTTAACCAATACCTTTCCCTTGTAATCTTACTTTCCTTTATTTTTTTCTCTTCATCCAGCTTCTTCCCTCCCACCTCTGCCTTCCTCACGTTTCCTGTTTTTCCTCTGCTTTTCATTTGCCTGTAATTGTAAGGTATCATGCAGACTTTTTCGCTGAGGAGACGTGCTAAGATGAGGCCTGTCTTTTTTTGTTCTTATGGAGCTTCTGCATGTGTTAGCCAGAGATTACCCTGCACTCTTGTGAAGTGAAATGAAATGTTTTCACTCATTTTTAGTGTAGAAGTTAGATACGGTTTAAAACAAAACACAAAACCTGACTATCATTTTAAGGCTTTTCAAAAGCAACTACTCTACTGTCCAGTTTGGTAGCATAATTTTTAGAATTCATTGCCTGGGGGCAGAATCGGTGAAGAATGTTTAAATCAAATTATTTCTTAATTTGTCTTTCGAAATGTAAGTAATCTTACTGCTTTTTCGTGAAACCTATGGAAAATTAGCAGTATGTTATAAGGATGATTTATTAAAGATTTTCAGTAGTGATACTTGAACCTTTTTACTACATATAGTTTCTTCTCATGGAAAAAGTTTACAACACTGACATGATACATGTATACGTGCACAGATGAGCAGTTGTCAGTTACTGTTTATTGCTTATTTTCCTCAACAGGAGCTAGCAGTGTTCCAGCATTTTTTTCTGAAGATGACTCTCAATCAAATGATTCCAGTGACTCTGACAGCAGCAGCAGTCAGAGTGATGACATAGAACAGGAGACCTTCATGCTTGATGAGCCTCTGGAACGAACCACAAATAGCTCACATGCCAATGGTGCTGCCCAAGCTCCCCGTTCCATGCAATGGGCTGTACGTAATACCCAAAACCAGAGGACTACTAGCACTGCTCCTTCTAGTACATCAGCCCCAGCAGGCAAGTTTTGAGTAAAACGTGTGCATGAATGTCAGTTGAACTCTGGCTTTGTTCCTTCCTCTGGTTTTGTTTATTCTCTTAAGGATGAAATCTTATCTATTTGTCTTAGAAGGACAGTGCTGACTTATCTTGACTGTTCCAGTTCTTTTTTTTGAATTTCAAAACCAGGAAGGATCTGTTGTAGTTCTTAAGATATGAGTATGCTTACTGTAGCTAGTAATTTTTTGCTAGTTACAGTTGTGATGTCAGTAACATTTACAAATTTATTTCTAGAAATGTTTATGATATCAGTCAATACAGAAAATATTTAGCAAAAGTTGAATAAATTAATTAATGTCATACCTTCTTTTATGTTTAGCAAGTTCGGCAGGTTTGATTTACATTGATCCATCAAACCTACGTCGGAGCGGTACCATCAGTACGAGTGCTGCAGCAGCAGCTGCAGCACTTGAAGCCAGCAATGCAAGCAGCTATTTAACATCTGCAAGCAGTTTAGCAAGAGCATACAGTATCGTGATACGGCAGATATCCGATCTGATGGGTCTGATTCCCAAGTACAACCATCTAGTATACTCCCAGATCCCAGCTGCAGTGAAACTGACTTACCAAGATGCAGTGAACTTGCAGGTAAGAACATCCAGATCTCTGTAGAGAAAGATAATCTCAATACAGTTGGATTTTTTAGGTAAAATCATAGAATTGTTGAGGTTGAAAGTGACCTCTGAAGATTGTCTAGTCTAAATTCTCCGCAGGATCAACAGGAGAAGACTGCTTAGGACGATATCCAGTTAGGTTTTGAATATTTCCAAGGATGGAGACTCCACAACTGCTCTGGGCAACCTGTTAAGTGTTTGACAACTCTCATAGTAACAAAGTTTTTTCTTGAGTTTAAATGGAATTTCCAAGTATTTCAGTTTGTGCCTATTGCCTCTTGTCCCTTCAGTGGATATCAGTGAGAAGAGTCTGGCTCTATATACTGTATACCTTTTTATCAGGTATTTATACACACTGATGAGATCCTCCTGAGTTTGTTTCTTGAGTCTAAACTGTCCCGGCTCTCTTAGCCTCTCCTTGTATGAAAGATAGTGTAGGCTGAAGTACCTGTAGTTAGTATTCCATTAAAATGTTCATATTTCATATACATATATTTTTTCAAAAAAGGAATTTCAGTTGTCTTTTTTTTCCCCAACTAAGTCTGACTGGTATCTAATTAATAGTTAAGTCAGGATTGATTGCTTTGGAGATACTGGTGATCTCTACTAGAGATCTTTTGCCCTATTCTTTTTGACGTGAACTGTTGAGTCTATAAAAGAAGAAAGTAAGGACCAAATAATTAAATGAAGTAAAAGACTTGTACAGGTAAATGTATTGTTCACTGTCCCTTCTTTCAGGGACATGATCATCCTTTCCCTGTTATGTGCATATTTTTTGGTACATTGCTCTTGACTGTCAGGATTTGAAAGTATATGTAAAATACATCTTTAGAGAAATATACCTGGAAGGGAATACTGGTATCTGGCATGTATAGAAAGAAGTTTCAGAGACTAGCAACACAGGAGGCACTGCAGTGTGTTCAAGAAGTATGTATCAACTTCCATGTGGGCATAGTATAGAGAGTGAAATAATTTGTACTGAATTTGATAGAAAAATCAACTGTCAGAATAATACTGCTGCTTTGGGGAGCCCAAGAAATCAAGTGATGCTGTTTTCTGTTAGTAGTACTGTGTGCTGGGATGTGCAAACCGGTTGACAATATAT
This sequence comes from Cariama cristata, assembly GCF_000690535.1. Taxonomy (NCBI): domain Eukaryota; kingdom Metazoa; phylum Chordata; class Aves; order Cariamiformes; family Cariamidae; genus Cariama; species Cariama cristata. Next base: position 23,584 of record NW_009634256.1, on the reverse strand, counting down.
TTACTTGTAATTGAGCCACAAAGTATTTTCATGACTCTATTTTCACAGTGTGATGGAAGAAAAAGGTTTCTGATTTGGGAGAGGAACCCTACAAAGATATTCTGGGATCAAACGCTGGAGGAAATAGGCAGGGAAGAAAATAAGAGAACATAATTTTATTATGAAGGAGACTAAAATCAGTTTCTGTTCAGGAGATTCGTAGTAGGAAACTCTTACTTCTCCTGAGTAGAGATGTTTTGCAAAGGTTACCTGTTTGTCATTTGAGTGCACAGGAGAGCTGTCCGGCTGAGGCAGCAAGAGATTTGTATTAGCACGTGAAAGCTTGACAGCGGAGGTTTCATTTGGATACAGAAATGAGGTTGAGACAGCATTTTGTTAGTTAGTGGATACAAGAACATTTGAAGTGTGAGGAATATTTTTGAAGACCAGAATGTGGAGGAGTGAAGAAAGCAAACTGATGTGGGATTAAAAACAACAATAGGTCAAGGGAGTTAGCAGAAGGCAAGAAAAGCGGGCTCCAGAGCCAGTATTGGGAACAGGTGAAGAAAAGACTGGACCAGGAGGAGAGGTTTGTATGCTGATACAGTTCTCTATTCAGGTCTTAACTTTTTTTTGTCTTCACTGAGTAAGTTGCAAGGGGTGAAGAATGGTGGAAGATCCGGCTGGTGAATGCCGGGGCAGGATGAGGGCTGTTAAAGCTACTAGAAAGTCAGGAGGAATTGGACTAAAATCCCCAAGGTGTGCACACCTGGGAGATGCTGGGTGGTCATAAGGTGAGAAGAGATGCCCAAACGGGAGAGAGGGGACGGTGAGAATGCTGTATAGACACCAAGGTGTTAAGTGATGAGAGCTGCACACCACTACAGTAAATGAGCAGTCTTAATAGAGCTTTTGGAAACAGTTCATTGGTTATTCTTGAATGTGGTTTTACAGCCTCTTTGTTTGTAGGGGAATCAAGTGTAACTCTGAAAGCCATGGTGGAGGCTTATGTTGAGATTGCATTCCCATCATCTAATTCTATTGTTTGCAACACTCATTAAATCTCATTTTCTATAGAATTACGTAGAAGAAAAGCTTATTCCAACTTGGAATTGGATGGTTAGTATCATGGACTCTACCGAAGCTCAGCTGCGTTACGGTTCTGCGCTAGCATCTGCTGGTGATCCTGGGCATCCAAATCATCCTCTCCATGCTTCTCAGAACTCAGCCAGAAGGGAAAGAATGACAGCCCGTGAGGAAGCTAGCTTAAGAACACTGGAGGGAAGAAGGTATGAAAACCGTTTGATTACTGCATGCGATATGCATTACTAGTTCTACAGTCAAATCTTCTTGTTCACTGACATTTTAGGAATCTAATTTTGTAATGCAGCAGTGTAGTTACTGTTTTGATTTAAGTTGGCTTCCTGTGTTACTGCTACTATTTGGTTTATTCTGATGTACTGGATTCACATAAAGTATTAACTGTTTATAGTATACTGTATCAGAGCTGCTTATAGTAAAGCATAAAACTGTAATTGTTACTCTTATTATCACACTGGGTTTTTCGGGGGGGGTTTTTTTCGGGGCGCTGTTTGAGTTTTTACATCCATATTTCAAATACAGAGACTAGTATGTAAAGGATGCATTCCACTGTGCTGCCTAATCTCTCTGTATTCGATCCTTTTCTTTCACTAGACGTGCTACTTTACTCAGTGCCCGTCAGGGAATG
>NW_009634256.1:0-21760 GCF_000690535.1 Cariama cristata | reverse complement strand
CGTTTTTCAAGCCCTTATTTATTGGATTAAAGCAATGAATCAACAGACAACACTGGATACTCCTCAGCTGGAACGGAAAAGGTATCGTGACTGAGTCAGAAACAAGAACTTTTGCAAAAGTGGCATATATCCTTTTGTTTCAGTTGTCGGTGTTGTTACTCAGCAACTCATATAAATATATGCATATACCTGTCTGTGTGTGTGTGTAATAACATGCTTATTATATATTTTTTTTATAATAGTATATAATGTACATATGTTTGATTGATAAACCTGCTGCAGTATCCTGTTCAAATCTTTTTATGCTGATTGCTGTAAAAGGTTTTCTTACTGTTGAAACTTGAGTTTGATTTTTAACTCCATGGGTACTCAGGCCAGTTTCTCAGCTGAAAAGTGCAATCTGCTCCTCACTTATTTAGAATAATGACTTATTTAGAATTCTGTCAAACGTGTTAATAATAACATGGGAGAAAATGTCATAGTCTAGTATGATGGCCTCAGGAGTTCCGTTTTCCATTTGGTTGTGGATATTTGAGACTTACCTGATGATTTAAAGCACAGTAGGGAAATCAATAGCTGAAAATGCCCTTAAGTTGAAAATCACAGCTACGTCAACTATAGCATTTTACACGGTGCATTTATTACTTTTTAAAACATTGTAAAATTTTTTTAAGAAATATTCTTTGATTTTTAAATGGCAATTAATGATCATAGAAATGTCCACATGTTGGTAATCTACACCATCTGTTCCCATTTCTTACTAAGTTTTGAGGTAATGTACCTGAACAGTCCTAGTCACAATTAAATAAATGCAAATCTTTGCCCATTCCTGCCCCTAATTTTCAATATCATGACTTGAACTTAACTCTTCATTTTCTCTACATGTAGTAGTAACTGTAAAATACCAGGTATCGATATTTTAGATGTATATTGGACTGCTGCTTTAGTTCCAATGTTATGTTCAATATACCTTGGTAACGTAAGGCTTGTTATGACCTCAAAATGTATACCAGAGGATGTTGTTGTCAACAGTGGTTTCCTCACAACTAGGGATGATTTAATACGGTAACTGATTGAGTTTTTGTGATGGCTGATTTGAGTAGTTAGAGCTGTGGCTTTAAGCGTTTTCTAGGCAATAACATGCTTCTGCAATCTGCTTTGTCCCCAAAAATTCACATATTGAAATCCATCAAATAACTGTTGATCAGAGAATTGCAAAATTCCCATGGAATGCTTATAAAACTATGAAGGTCTAGACCTTTTCAATTAAAGGTTGAGTGGTTCAAATTCAGTCAGTTGTTTCTGTTAGATGACATTTTAGCAGCCCATATGAAACAAAATTTTATCAGTCTTCATCTAGTTTCAGAACATACTTCACAATGCATGAACTGCCAGAAATGAATACTAACCATAGTTCTTGACCCTTTTGTATAATACAGTGAAATCTATTTGTTTAATATGCAGCTTGCAGACTTACCTTCTGAAATGTGATCAGTGACACTGTTTTTATAGGATTAAGTATATTCTACACCAGTAAATTTTAGAACGGTATTCACTTACATATTTGTTCCACTAATTCAGGGGTTCCTAGGGTTTTTTTTTATGCTGACATAGTCTTTAGAAACAAGCATACCCATCACTGTCTGAAGCTGTAACTTTTTAGATCAGACTCGGTTGGTGCCCAAATGGCTGTAAGTGTGCAAGTAATGTAGTGAGTGAGCATGTAATGAGAAGTACTGTACAGTACTTTGATTTTAGAGTATGTTCATTCTTGTTATGTATAGCTCTCAAGTATGCTTACTGATTATACTCTTGCTTTTATTGATTGCTACAGATGTGTTTTGCCTAATGTTTTCTTCAAGAGGATTGATGCTTCTTTCTCTTTTCCTCTTTTTTTTTTTTCTTTCTTTCTTTAAGAACTCGGGAACTTTTGGAACTGGGTCTTGACAATGAAGATTCGGAACATGAAAATGATGATGACACCAATCAAAGTTAGTACACAGAAACGCTTCTATAGTATGCCAAAATGCAACACTTTCTTAGTGTTTTTTCCCCTTTAGCTAGCTGAGACTCTGAATAGATTTTGCTACTTGTATATGTTACCTTAAAGTTGGTTTTAGTAAGATTTTCTTACCATTGTTATTTTAATAAATTTCTTCTGCCGTTGCCTGTTCTCATTTTGGAGCCCTCTTTTTGTCTCCTTTCTCTCTAAACTGCAGAATTTGTGTTGCCATTCTACACAATGACAAAATTTAAAATTTGAATCAGTTAAACTGATTTTTTTGATCTAATGAAACTGCTGCTGAAAATGGTAGAATGTATGCTCTATACTAAGTACATATAGTGTAGGAGTGCATGTTCCGTAAAGTTAGTTACAGTAAAAAGAATAAAAGTGATGACTAAGCAACTCAATAAAAATAGGGGATTTGTGGAAGCATCCTGTAGAAGTATTAAATTTGCAGAGATGCTTCTCCAGTCAGATAGCTAAGAGGGAAGCGTATTAATTTTTCATATTTTAAATCCTTTTCTTTTATAACTGTGAAAATTGAATTGACATCTTCCCTGATACTTAGGTGCTACACTCAACGACAAAGACGATGACTCCCTACCCGCAGAGACTGGCCAAAACCATCCATTTTTCAGACGATCAGACTCTATGACGTTCCTAGGCTGCATTCCACCCAATCCGTTTGAGGTTCCTCTGGCAGAGGCCATTCCCCTAGCAGACCAGCCCCATCTATTACAGGTGACATCAGAGATGGTGTTTTAGAAGAAAACTGCAGTTTGCTTTTTCATTTCTAACTGAAGTATATTATTTACCCAGAATGCTTTTGTTAATTTTCAGCCAAATGCTCGCAAAGAAGATCTGTTTGGCCGACCAAGTCAGGGTCTGTATTCATCTTCTGCCAACAGCGGGAAATGCTTAATGGAAGTTACAGTGGATAGAAACTGCCTTGAGGTAGATTTAAAAGTTTTATTATTTTAAACAATAGAGTAATTTAAGCTAGTACCTTCATTCCTTAAAAAGACATTTTAATGTTTTCAGAGAGAATTTTAAGTAGCTTTCAGAATGATAATTGAAAAGCCCAGTAAGTGCGAAAACTGGACTTTTAATGAAAAGTATGCTGAATTTATTTTAAATGTAGGAACTTTTATGATTACTGATTTATAGCAAATTTCAGGCAATATTTTTAAAGACTGCAGTACCATCCAGAGTTAATTTTGAAATGCCAATTACATAATTATTTGTGATAAAAAAAAAAAAAATGAAATCTCCCTATAGCCCAGTACATTTGACTTGCCTACAGACTGAACATTAAGCGGCAAGCATATGAAATGCAAACGTAAAATTGGAAAATGTTGGGGGGTTTTTTTGTATTTGTTGAATTGATTGAGGTTACTGTGTTTTAACAGGTCAAATACAGTGCTCGCTTTTGTGTGGTTTAAAAATATTATATAAGTATATATATCCTGAAAAAGCCTTCTAGACTGCTTTGAAAGTGCAATTAAATTTTATTTCTCCTTGTGTAGGTTCTTCCAACTAAAATGTCTTATGCAGCCAACTTAAAAAATGTTATGAGCATGCAAAATCGGCAAAAGAAGGAAGGAGAGGAACAAAACGTGCCTACAGAAGAATCTGAGAGTTCAAAGCCAGGGCCTTCAGCTCATGATCTTGCGGCACAACTGAAAAGCAGCTTGTTGGCAGAGATAGGGTTGACAGAAAGTGAAGGGCCACCTCTCACATCTTTCAGGTAGTTTGAGTTAAAAATTACTCTATGAAATATTACTGAACTGATAAAAGGATATTTGGGACTCCTAAATGTCTTTTTAAATTAAAATGGGTAGCTTACTTTAGTTTGAATTTGTAGTTTGTGTTTGATAGCTTTTAAAATGAATAGTTGAACAGTCTTCAAAGAGGCCTATGCAAACTGCAGTAAAAGTCCTTTACTACCTGACTTCCTACTGCAGACCTACTGTGATGGCCTGGGTAGCTAAGTTTAAAAATTGGAATTGATAGCTTGCCATCTGTGGCTGGTGATACTGACCACACTTTATGCAGTTAGGGATTGAACTGCCCTGACTTTGAATATTTTTTTTTTTAAAAAAAAAGTTAAGGTCTTGATTGAAGGGAGACCAATAACAGTGAATTCCATGTAGCAGTGGAGTTACATGCTTTGAGAGTAATTTCTCTTTGGAAGCAAGACTTGTGTTTCAGCTGAAACTAAGCAGCTTCATGTGCTTTTGTCCACAAACTTACTGTACTGTGGTGGTGTTTATCAGAAATAAAGGAACTTACTTGAAGGCAGAGCATAAGAAAAAGCAAAAATACACAAAATGTGTCTGAAATTTTAACATGATTTTGCTTGTCTGACATTTTTTCCCTCCTTCTGTCAGGCCACAGTGTAGCTTCATGGGCATGGTTATATCTCATGACATGTTACTGGGACGTTGGCGCCTTTCTTTAGAGTTGTTCGGTAGAGTATTCATGGAAGATGTTGGAGCAGAGCCTGGATCGGTATGTATTTCCCAGTGTAAGGACAATTCCTCTTACAACTAAATTGTGTACCTCCCTCATTATTCTGATTTTGGTTTTTGGTTTTCTTGTGTTTTTTTTATTTTAAGATCTTGACTGAATTAGGTGGCTTTGAAGTAAAGGAATCAAAATTCCGCAGGGAGATGGAAAAACTTAGAAACCAGCAATCCAGAGATTTAACATTGGAGGTAAAAAATGTTAGTTTATCTTCTGAGTTTGTTTTCATTAGAAGTTGAATTATTGCACATTGCAGTAACTTGATAGAAGCAGTTGCATTTCCGAGTCTGCAAGCAGGTGTCTTTAAACCTTACTTTGTGAGCTGTGTTGCAATTACTCTGTAGTTTTTCACAGTCTAATTGGTATTTTCTGAGTCTATGCAGAAGTGTCCAGAAACTTCTTGTGAAGCTGAAATTCTCTCGGTATGATGGTTGGTAAAGAAAAGAAAACTTTTTTGTGTTTTTACTAGGTTGATCGAGACAGAGATCTTCTAATTCAGCAGACCATGCGGCAGCTCAACAATCATTTTGGTCGCAGGTGTGCTACCACGCCGATGGCTGTACACAGAGTAAAAGTTACTTTTAAGGATGAGCCAGGAGAAGGCAGCGGTGTAGCACGAAGCTTTTATACTGCTATTGCACAGGCTTTTCTGTCAAATGAGAAATTGCCAAATCTAGATTGTATTCAGAATGCCAACAAGGGTACCCATACAAGTAAGTGATGCACAGCATTTATCTACAGATAACATTCATAAAAGCCTTGGATGCTTTTTTACATTGAAATACTTGACATTGTCTCAAAGATTTCTCTTGTTAGCTCAGCATGGGAACTGTGAAAATTGTGCATGTTACTTCTCTGAGGCAAGGAAATGGCTTTTTTTTCTGCTTTCAGAAACAGGAAGCTCTTGTTTTTCTCAAGAGCCTGCTTTAGATGCTCTCAGCTTTTTTGAGCATCTTTCTCTCCAGTAGGTAATAATTGTCAAGATTTTAGCTAGTAAGAGCTTATACATTTTAATATGACTGCCCCATCTGGCTTGTCACAAATATGTTTTAATGTTTTTAAAGTATATATAAATTCTTGAAGTATTTTTAGCATTTGTAAATTGGTACAAACGCTTCTGGTTCCTTTTTTAAGCTTGACTGAACCCCAATCAATACTTTAAGTGAAGTGGTTCTGTCTCATTGGTGTATTTCAAGCTATCTTCCAAAATGGTGTCCACCTTACACTGGAACTTAGGTAGGAGAGAGAAATATAAAGATGTTTAAGCTTGAGGTTTGGTTTTTTTTCCTCCTTCAGGTCTGATGCAGAGATTGCGAAATAGGGGAGAGAGAGATCGGGAAAGGGAACGAGAGAGAGAAATGCGGAGAAGTAGTGGCTTACGAGCTGGTTCTCGGAGAGATAGGGATAGGTAAGTGATATATTCTTAATTTGTTGGTGATACTTTGTGAAAGAGAATAATTGCCTTGGTTATCTTCAGGAAAGATACTCTTGCTTCCTCAAATTAAAGGTGTCTGTCTTTTTCACTTTCAGGAGCAATTTACAGGGTAATTTCTTGAAATTCAATATATACTTTAAAGAATAATTATGCATCCTTTAGCATTGATAGATTATGTCTCAACCATATGCCATCAATCTTGCCTGCTAAAATAATAATAAACTTGAGTACTAGAATAGAATTGTGAGGTGGTTTAGAAACAACATTGCCGTTGGTGGCATGTCTGACTGCTGTATCCAAAATACTGGCAGGATTGAAATCCCTGGTTCGTTTTGATTCTCTGTTTCTGAAACATTCTCTCCAAGCAGCTGTGAGCAACACTACTATTCCAGCATAAAAACTAATGCTGTTCTGAATCTGTGTGCAAATGATATTTTTCTAGAGGATTTTTGCATATTTCCTCTGAAATGAGTACACACTGCTCTAATGTTCTTAAGGGACTTTAGAAGACAACTTTCCATTGACACACGGCCTTTTAGACCGGCATCAGAAGGAAATCCTAGCGATGACCCTGACCCTCTTCCAGCACACAGACAAGCCCTTGGAGAAAGGCTCTACCCTCGAGTGCAAGCAATGCAACCAGTAAGACTTACCTAATACACTTAATGATACGTTGTTCTTGTCATCTTTTAATTTAAAAGTTAACTTCCTTGTCCGTTATTGTTTAACATAACAGAAAATACTCAGGGTGTATTTAGGGCTGTTTTTATATTCTTTGGCATTTTCTTAATATTTTGTTTCTGTAATTTGTCATTTAGCTTAGGAGGCATCTTGTAATGCATTCTATGTTTAAAATACTAGAACTTTCATAAAACCATACTTGAAAATGAGAGAACTGGAAGAGAATAGTAAGACATATAATTCCTTATCTGCAGGCATTTGCAAGTAAAATCACAGGAATGCTTTTGGAATTGTCCCCTGCTCAGCTGCTTCTGTTACTAGCTAGTGAAGATTCCCTTAGAGCGAGAGTTGATGAAGCAATGGAACTCATTATTGCACATGGCAGGTAAAGTATCAAGGATTTAGACAAGAAATGAAAACTGATTTTGGGGGCAAAGCGCTTGTACTGTGCTACATGTAACTCTGATACGTGCAAATTATTCCTTGCTTTGTTCTAGATACTTTTCTTTGGACAAGTAACTTGTTGACTTTGGTTTAATCTAATCTATCTGGTTTCAGAATATGATAATTCCTTGTTGGTTGGACTTGATGATCTTTGAGTCTTTTCCAACCATAATGATTCTATGATTCTATGATTGTGAAATTAAATCGGCCTTTTTTTCCTTGTCAAGGGAGAATGGTGCTGATAGTATATTGGATCTTGGATTGCTAGACTCTTCAGATAAAGTGCAGGTAATGAACTTTTGCACAAATTTAATTTACTTAAGATTCAGTTGTATCAGTTAATTTTAAAAACGTAAGCAACTGGAGCCTTCCTTTATCGTGCAAGACAAATTTCTGTTTAATTATCTTGTGGAGTTATCTTTTTTTTTTCTCCTTTCTTTTCTCTTTTGAAAAGATTAAGCAGTAATTACTCAAAAGTATAAAATATTACGAGTAGGAAATATCATGGCTATTCTTAACCAACGGAACTTGAATCTTTGGGTCTAGTAGCAAACAGCTTGTTGATATGTGTCAGTAACTAGAAGTAAGTTTGTTAATTGCTATTCTGACTTTCAAAACAGGAAAATAGAAAGCGACATGGTTCTAGCCGCAGCGTAGTAGATATGGAATTAGATGATACAGATGATGGGGATGATAATGCACCACTTTTCTACCAACCTGGAAAACGAGGTTTTTATACTCCAAGACCTGGTAAAAACACAGAAGCAAGGCTGAATTGTTTCAGAAACATCGGCAGGTATGCTACTATTAACTTTCTAGTCTGAAAAAGTGTAAAAGACAAATATACAAAAAAACAGGGGGAATACCAGAGATTCAGGCTGCAAAAACTTTCTTTTTTACTTTTATGCTCTGTATTTCTCTCCTGGAGCTAAGTACTGAGGAATTTGCACATGTCAACCTGAGGTTTCTTTTCCTGTTGAATTTTTACTTTTATGTTTTTTTACAATCTGAAAGTTTTATACTGCAGGAAATATTTTTTTGAAATTATATATGTCCATGATGTTCTTTGGGGGATTGATAGGGCTGAAAAGCAGCTAGCTGCGGCTTGATTCTTAGAATATTTTGACCTTTTTAATGTGAGTTTGCTGAAAGATCTCCAATGTAATTTCTGTCATACCAAAACAAAACTCAAACGTTTATTTTCAGAATCCTAGGACTGTGCTTGTTGCAGAATGAACTATGTCCCATCACATTAAATAGACATGTAATCAAAGTTCTTCTTGGCAGAAAAGTAAGTTGAACATAGAAATTTTATTTTCCTTTAATTACATAAAACCTCATTTTTAAAAACTGCTGTTTTCCTGTAACGTGCATGTATTGACTAGCAGAGTTGATATTCTAACTGTAAGAAAGCCTTTAAATTTAATTTGAGGAGTATTAATTTTTTCGTTTGCTAGCTTTTGAACTGAGTAGATGTACTAGAAGTCAGGTATTTGACTTAAGATGGAATGATTTGTAATAGGTTAGCCTTTGACTCTCTTCAGAAACAGCTTATTGTCTCCCTTTTTTTGTCTTCCTTTGACTGAAGACTCAAAGAGAGAGTTTTGACAGTACTAGGCAATAGTATCTCAGCTTATCAAAAAGCGTTTTCCTCGATATTTGAGAGAACTCATTGAAATTAATTATAATTAAAATTTTGTCTCAGCTGTAGGTATAATTTAAATCAAAGCAATAACTACCTAATCTTTTGGCAAAAATGCTTCCCCACCCCAATAAACACTGATTATGTACTGCACATTTCATGCATTAGTCAGTAGCATTGTAAATTCTGTCTGATACAACAAACTTAAACCAAAGTTTGTTACTGCTGGTCTTTCCTTAAAAACAGTGTTGATCACATAATCGGTTATCCAACATATTTATGATCTTCAGCAAAAAAAGGTTGATGACAGAAAGATACACCTCCAAATATCACCTGTTGTCTTCCAAGAGAGATTCCCTTCTAATTCTTTTCTTCAGGTTTTTCTTCTTCAATATGTATTTCTTCCAGTTAAATGTTGGATACATCAAAGAATATTTTAGTTAGGTGTAGTTTAGTTTAGTTAGTAGATGACTTTTCTCTCCAGGCAGATAAAGAACAAAGAAGCAAGCAAGGAACTATAGACAACAGCAAGAAGTAGACATTGGTATTTGAATTGTTGGAGACTGGTATGCAGCTGCTGGGCCATGAGTCATTTAAATGTGTATATATAGCAGTGGTATGTATGTGTTCAAGTGGAGGGAAACTTTCAGGATTTTGGAGCACTGATGCAAATTGTTTCCAACTTTAGTCAACCTCCATCAAATCTCTGTTGGCCTAGGTGACATGTAGAAGAATTTGTTTTAAAAAACCCTATAAATTTTCATTATAACCTTTGTGACCTTAATAGCAGGAAAGGCTTTACAGGTCTGTCTTTACATTCTGCTAATGCACTTCAGTTGAGTATTCCAATGTACCTTCAAAAGCAGGCTGAAAATAGGAGTTTACCCTTATTTCCAAGTGTTTGTATGCTTTGTTACATGGTTATGCACTACTGCTTGCTAGTGCATAGATTAGGCTCTGATCACGTAATTTTGAATATATTCTTAAACAACTGGTATGTTTCAATCATCCATCATTTTTTATAGGTGAACTGGCATGACTTTGCTTTTTTCGATCCGGTTATGTATGAAAGCCTTCGACAACTTATCCTCGCTTCCCAGAGTACAGATGCTGATGCAGTGTTTGCAGCAATGGACTTAGCATTCGCAATAGACCTGTGTAAGGAGGAGGGTGGAGGGCAGGTAAGCACAACTAAACGTGTATCTCTGTAGTTTCAGAATTCAGCAGCTTATGCATGTTGTAGCGTACACGTAATCCATGCTCTTCTCAGATGGCAGAGATCATGTTTTACCCTTCCTAGATTCAAATACAGTGTTCTCCTTAGACTCTGAAGTCTGTTTTTTTTTCCTTGAAGATGATGTAGAACCTACCATAAAGCCTGGATAGCATTGTCAGTCCTAGGGAATCTTTAAATCTAACCCGTAGTAGTAAATTTTGCCTGGTTTTAAGGGGATATTAAGCAATAAATCACTGTGCAGCATACTGTGGCTGTTGTAATAATCTCATTTCCTTTTTTCCTTTTTTTTTTTTTTTTTTTTCTTCTTAAATGGTCCTTGTTACTTTGCCATAGGTTGAACTTATTTCCAATGGTGTAAATATACCAGTCACCCCTCAGAATGTATATGAGTATGTCCGGAAATACGCAGAACACCGAATGTTGGTAGTAGCAGAACAGCCTCTACATGTAAGTCTTTGGTGGAGTGTTTTTTTTTTTTCTGTAAGATTTCAGTCAGTTAATTCTTTTCTTCATTTATGGTATTGCTAATCAGTTTTTTTTGAAGTCTTGACAGCTTGATTAAAAATATTTACTTTTCTAATTTTTTGGTAATTGTATAGCTGTTTATGCAGTAGTATGAAGACTGAGTACTTTGAGCAATTTATCTTTTTTTTTATAGAATGAAAGATAATTTCTTTTAAACTTGATCTTGTTGGTTAAGCATATAGGTTCATTTCTTGAGCTCAAATGACACATATCCTCTTGGAATCTTTGCTTTGTATTTAGCAGCCACTTTGTTCTAATAATCTGTCACCTTTGATTTGTTTAGCCTTAAAAACAAAGATTAAAAAGAAATTTCAAAATATTTATGTAAATCGCCTTGAACTTCTGACTTAAACCTTGTTTTAAAACAAGGACACAAAACAAGTTATGAAACATACAACTTTGTTCTTATTTTACTAGCCTGTCAAGAAATGTAACAATTGACTATAAAACTATATTAAAAATAATTTTTTTAAGCCCTTTTTAAATAAAAATTATGGAATAATAGATTTTTGTAAATGACCAATGAAGGTCCAGTACTTAGAACCACTTACTCTCCGTTGCATCATACTACATCTAAACTCGGTCATTTCTGCTGGTTGTGGTTTCTTGCTGCACTTCTGAAATAGGCTAGCAAACTGCTAGATTACCTCTGTGCAGTTTAGGTCCAAAATTCTCACAGAAAGAACATGTTCCTGGAATTAAGCTACTTGAGCTCCATGTCTGCCTATATTGATAGTTTGACTCTTGTTTATTTTAAGAGTTGAAAACCATAACATTTGTATTGATTTTTGGAATTTACTAAAACAAATTTATTCATATTCTTCCATTTTGAAAATGGAATTTCCAGTCTTTTCAGGATGTTACTTATTTATGTGAAATATATGTGTGTGTGTGTAACATTTTTAAAGCAGAGGTGGCATGTGAATGGCTAAGGAAGCAAAAGGAAAGTAACATGCAAGATGCATTTCTCATCATTCTCATCAGATTCAGCATAGCTCAGCAAAATACCTGAACTTTTTAGTGTCGGAGAGTGCATTTGCTTCTGCTACTGGTGAAATACTAGTTTAAACTGTTACTACTTTCTTTTGCAATAGTAGGTAGGGTTTAACAGATTGGTGGAGTTCTTTGTTTCAGAAAATTTGCATCTCAGATGGTAAAACTTTGAAAGAAAAGAACAGCTAGGAGAATAATGAATTTTGAGTTAATAGGGAATTTCACATGGAACTCTTCAGTAATGCATTTAATGTCAATCTGAAAGTGATAGGCTATAATGTGGATCTTGTGGTTTTCACTTCAGGCAATGAGGAAGGGTCTCCTGGATGTACTTCCAAAGAATTCATTAGAAGATCTGACAGCAGAAGACTTCAGACTTTTAGTAAATGGCTGTGGTGAAGTAAATGTGCAAATGCTAATCAGCTTTACCTCTTTCAATGATGAGTCAGGTATGAAATAACTTCCTCATTCAGAAACAGAGCTGCAGGGATAACTTAACACTCTTCATTCTGTGTGGAGTAGAGTTACCAGCATTAAAGTTACACTGAACTACCTCTTCAAATTTTACATCAGTTAAGTCACTGAAAGTCCTAATAAAATTATTACTGTTTTTTTTACATACCTTTGAAAATACGTACCTTCACTTAGGGGGGGGAAAGCACATTTCTTTCATCTTTGCTATCACTTAATGTTAAAAACAAGGACTGTATTATTGGTAGGTAGTGTATCTTTCCTTCTGAAAGTTCTGACCTAACTTTAGAACTATATGCAGTCTAATATTTCTTACATAATTTTTAAACTATATTTAGCTGGTTTTAGCTTTTTGGGCGGGGAGGGGGTGGGAGTTGTACGGAGATATGTCAGAGTTAGCCTTTACATTCAAAAGTATGTGTATTAGTTTCGAAATTACTGGTGTCTTCAATATCAGGACTTTATGAATGAGATTGTAGCTGAGATCCAACTTGCAGTACATATAAAACAGATCTCTTAATATTTATTATCCAGTGTATCACCTGAATTATATCTCTTTTTTATTTCACACAGGAGAAAATGCTGAGAAGCTTTTGCAATTCAAGCGTTGGTTTTGGTCCATAGTTGAGAAGATGAGTATGACAGAACGACAAGATCTAGTAAGTTGTCCATTCCCAGTGGGAATGTGCAGAACAACTGCAATAACTTTGCCATCATTACTGTTTTTAACTGTGTCTACCTGCAGAGACTTTGTATGTGAAGAGTTAAGGTAGCAGAGCAGGGTGGTAGGGTTTGATTAGACTTTCAGTTCTGGGAACATCAGGTGTGAATCCTAGACCTTCTTGCAACTGAAAGTAGGTGTGGTGTGTCCTTATCCATATTCACAGATCTCTTATCGAAGCACAGTTACAGTCTCTGCACAGTCGTTCTTAAGCTGAGTAACTGTGGTTAGTCAACGGTGTTGTGGGCTAGTAGAGTTTTGATCTTCCTGGATCATCTACTCGCCTGACTTCTGCGTATCCTGAGGGCCCTTGTGAAATAGCTGATGAGAAGCATGAACGAACAAGAAAAACAAGGGGGTTTCATTTTGGAAAACTTGCCTGTAAATTGTATTCACTGTACACTTCTTTTAACTTCCTACTACTTAAGGTACTATCTTTCCTTTACAGTTTGCTAAAAGGAAACAAGGACTTACCTGAAAAACAGAAAATCTAGAGCACATTTGTTAAGGAATATGTATGGTTACACTTTGGTAGTGACTCTGATCTGCAAGTCAGTATTTCACACTCGAGACAACAAACCAAATATTCTCTGTTGCTGCCTTTTGTCTGTATGAGTACTATATTCTGTAGTCACTAACTGGTTTGTGAGAGGTTTCTGATGCATTTTGTATTGATGACAGTCACCATCTTCCCAGATGAATTTGAGGATGTTTCATTTACTGAGGATTTGTTGATACAGGATAATTTTGAGTGCTGCTTTTATCAGTTTTAAAAGAAGTGTATAATGAGCAGTTGAGGAAAGGAAGTGAAGGAAGAAGCTACTACAAAAGCATGTAGCATGACCACTGAGTTTAGTTGGCATATGGAGCAGAACATAGTATGATCAAACTTGCTGTTACTGTGCAGTTCTTCTTTAACCTATCCCCACACAACATGTAAGCAATATGGATTTTAGCCTTGTACAGCAAAATTTTAAATGCTGTCTTCTTTTTTCAGGTTTACTTTTGGACCTCAAGTCCATCATTGCCTGCCAGTGAGGAGGGGTTCCAGCCTATGCCATCAATCACAATAAGACCACCAGATGACCAACATCTTCCTACAGCAAACACTTGCATTTCTCGCCTTTATGTTCCACTCTATTCCTCTAAGCAGATTTTGAAACAGAAATTATTACTCGCCATTAAGACCAAGAATTTTGGTTTTGTGTAGAGTATAAAAAGTGTGTATTGCTGTGTAATATTACTAGCTAAGTTTTGTAGATTTTTCCATTTGTCTATAAAAGTTTATGAAAGTTAATGCTGTCATACCCCTGGTGGTACTTTAAAGATTTAAATGCAAACATTCCTGTACTAAATTTGTAACGTAAAGGCCAAAGGAGCACTGGCAATATCTGATTGCAACAGTTTGCTAGTCAATAACTCCTTTGCCTAACCCCAGCCAAAGATGACAGCAGAACAATATAATTTACACTGTGATTTATCTTTTTGCTGAGGGAAAATATGTAAAATGTTCTGAAAATTCACTGCTGCCTTTGTGGAAAGTGTTTCAGCAAAGGTTCTTGTATAGAGGGAGTAGGTAATTTCAAAATAAAAAATTAAGTATGTTCTGTGTTTTATTTTAACTTTTTTTATGGTGTTTAATTTGTGGTTGGCTGCAGTTGTGTATCATGTATATTGAACTTGTAAAAAGTTCCTGACAGCTAAGATCCCAGAGTTGGGATTGTTCGCTTATGAAACCACTTTCATTGCAATTTTTGTTCTGATTGCATTGAACTCTGGCGCATCAGATACCATCACTAATATTTTGCATGTAATCTGTACCTTTAGTGGGTTGGGTTTTTTGTACATATGATGAGGCCAATGCACAGTATTTCATAGTTCACTATCAACATTTTTGTATCCCTGTTTGAGTGAACAGACAGTCAGGAGATTGTTCCACACAACCAGTTCTAACCCGACACTTGTACTACGTATCTAACTATGTAAACTCAGCCTGGGCACTTTCTGGTAACTGTAAAATGTTTATAAGATCATGATTATTGAAGATACATTTTGGAAAACTTTAATGTTCGTGAGCAGCTTAACTTCTTTTGTATCTAGCCTTTTTTTAAGTATCTTGTTACAGTTTTTTAATAAAGAAATTACAGACAAAATACCAAGTCATACTGAAGAAACAATAGTTTTTATTTATTTAGCCATTTATACTTCAGCTACCAGCATACAGTAAACATAATTGTTCATTAAAAATCTGAATTTTGTAACTGAAAAGTTGACCTGCAGAAGATATTCAGCCCACATTTTACAGTTAGCAGAGAATCCTGAATGAAACAGGCCAGGCAGCCCCTTCTTTTTACAGAATTAGTTGAAGGGAAAGTGGCTTGTTCTGAAAAATCTCAAGGTAATCAGGTTAGAATAAAATTCTCAAACTGCATTGTAGTGGGTTCTACTGTATGTTCACTTTTGAAGTGGTTGGTTGCTTTTGGGGAGGGCAGTCTTCAACCATAACCTAGGACTTGTTTTCCCTAATGCTTGAGAGATTTTTGAGAGTTAGGAAGCGATTAATTAAAGGAAGGAGCTACTTTTTCTGTGTCAAAACAAATTTCTGAAACCTTAGCAGACTGAAGTATTGAAGGTTAAGAGCTTTTGTGGTGGTGATGTTCTCCCTCTTTCTTGCTTCTCCAACCCCATGAATCCATGTTAATGATACTTTTTTCTTCTTCTTTTTCTGGGGAAGAGCTAAACTAATGTTCCGTGAAAATCTGAGTAGAATTCAGCTTTGCCAGAGCTCTACCAGGTTTTCCTTTCTGTCAGCTAGTGGAGGATGGCCAGAAGTTACCTACATCTGTGATTTTCAAAAAAGCCTCTGTTTTCATAATTTATTTAGTTGCTAGAGGTATGGAGGACCGTTGAGATCAGAAATTCTGATCACCAGTTGCCAAATTGATGCTGAAAATCCTGTTTTCTAAATAAGGCTGACTGTTTCAGGCTTGTGTAGTTAAACTGCAGATAAATCAAGTAAACACATGTAGAAATAATTCTATGTGTACTAATACTTCCTAAAATAATCATCCCAGAAAAGGACAGTTTCAATGTATGAGGATTGGAGTCTATTCTGGATTTCCTGTTGTGACCTCCATGTGTCTTAAGTTCAAACCTGCATCAGATTTTACTATGCTAGTATCAATTAAAAATAAAAAGCAGTACAGCTACACAAGTCTAGATATAGGTGTGTTAGCATAGAGCAAATTTATACCGGTACGGCTGTCCCTCATATACTAAGGAGGATAGTTACAAAGGTACAAAGCAACATACACCTTATGCCTGGATTTCTGATGGGTGTAATTATTTCCATTACCAAAAACGCCTCTAACTGAAATGTGTAAAGTTAGTAGAAAGCAACAAAAGAAACTGTTTAGAATAGGCATCAAATCTACAGTCTGTAAAATAAAGCTCCCTCCCTCACAAAGCTTTGTGAGACTTGATGTATTAAAAAGTATCCAAGGCCCTTGGATGAAAGACCATATATAAATGTAAAGTACTGTGTGTATATATATATATATATGTATTGTGTGTATATGTATATAAGTGTATGTGTATGTATAACATATAAATATATGTTATATGTATATATATTTCTGTATATAGCTTAAACATTTTTTAAGTCCTGTAATGTATAGCTAGACAAAAATTATGCAGATAACTCACAGTAGCTCACCATATATACACACATGAGGCATTCTGATAAGTGGAGAGGGAATCTAGAATGATTTATGCTGTCGTCATTGACTTGAAATGTGTATGTAGCTTTATAAATAGCTTTTTTTCCTCTGTATGGTATATTTAAACTATATCAAGATTTTAATAAGAAAAATGTTTATTAAAATCATACACCTCATCTCCCTTTGACTTAAGCCCTTCTGTTAGTTCACTTTTTAAGATATGGTAGAGAAACTAGTTAAAGGAAGATTCTGTAATGTTTACATTTTTTTAATAGTCTAAATCTTTAGCTGTTCAAAACTGCTGAAATAAGAGAGAAAGGTAGCTGCTAATGAAACGTTATCACCAACTACTAGACTAGTTCCTATTCTGAATCTAGGGAAACCTGACACCGTAGTGGTAAATTCCATGGCTAATTCTTCGTGTTTGTTTCTGTTCCTTAGCTAACTGTACCCAGCACAGAAGGTAAATCACTTGCTCCAGCTTTGTTAGTTTTCTAGAAGTGAAAAATTGTATGGATTTGTCATCAAGTGGCCTTTCCCATCTGTTTGGTTTGGGAATTAGTTTCTTTCCTGCAAGTTAGTCATTTGGTCATTAGATAACATGCAGTGGAAAAGCTGTAAACTGGCAAATTTGTGAATCAAAAGCAATACCCTTGTACAGCAGCAGTCATTCAGGGAGACAGAGGAAAGTAAATTTTCCTAATCTCTTAACCTATGTTTATTTTTTGTATGATTTGCACGATTATATACAGACCCTGCTGTTTTTCGAAAGCGTACCTCCAGACATGTGTCCAGAGCGAGGTGCGCGGAGAGCGGGGTGTGAGCCTGTCCTCGGTAGCTGGTGTGCAGGTGGGAGAGGTACCCCGGTCACCGCCAACCGCCTCCCTTGCCCTTCCGCCCCTCACAGGGAGCCCTCCCTCGGTGCACCTTGTCGGCATTCTTAACACCGCATGAGAGATTGTTCCATAGAGGAGCAGTAGCCTCCTCAGAGGAAGCTTACTGCTGTTCTCCTTTAATTCCCTTTTTATGGTGTCCTTGCAACCCGTGGATGATGTCTCTGTGTGTGAATCTGTAAATGCCATTCTGAGCTTTTTCTGTGTCTGTGCTTTTCGCTTCATTGACACCTGCATTTCTCTGGCTTCCTCTCTCTAGGGCAAACTACATATACCTAACTTAGGAGCTTTGATTCCCTTTCTTCAGGCTTTGTATGATTTGACCTTTTTTCTGAACTCCTCCATTTGCCTTTTTAATAACAGGTCTGCCAAAATGGAATAGAAAATTCTGCAAGTCTGGATTAACTGTTATTTCAGTGTGGCACTTTCTTATCCCAAGGTCTGAAAGTCCACACGCAGATTGAAATGTGTAGGTGAATTGGTCATGCAAAAGCTTCAGCGACGATCTTGAACTCGCAGCGCTGGAAGTTCCCGCGTGGTCTGTGTGGGGAGGACACGAACAAGCTTCACAACTGGAATCTGGCCTCCGTCCCGGTGCAGTCTTTGCCTGCCGGGACTTCCTAGCATCATCAGGAGCACTGATGGGTCCTTTCCTAGTTGGAAATTGCTTTTGTGGTTTTCATTTTCTATTTGAGTATCTTATCCTTGAGTAGATTTGCTGAACTGAGAAGCATGGAAGGCTTTTAATTTTTTTATATATCTTTTAAGGATTTTCTGTGGAGTTGTCTTTAAGAGGATAACTTCATGTCTTGCTTGAAACAAGCCTGTAAGTGAGACTTCTTTTCCCTCTTTGTCCATGGCTTGCTTAATATAAAGGTATTTTTTTGTCATTAAATATCACCACAAGTTACTATTATAGCAATATACCATTTAGTATAGCAAGAAGCGGTTGATTACTCCCAAGTGTCTCCTACTTTTTTCCATAATGGTGAAACTTTTCAGTATACCGTGTCCAGTGACAACAGCAGCTAATACCAGTATGTAGGTTTGAATACTGTAGTCGTGCGAACCTGCTGGAAAATAGGTTGCTGCCACAACCTGTGGTAAGGTTTCTCTGCAGGGAGACTCTTGTAAGAAAATAGTTGTTTTGGACACACTGAAATTATTCACAAATTGATTTTCATACAGTGAACAGTTTTAAGATGAAAAAGTGGATTTCACTTTAATTTATAAATGAAAATTCTTCAATTTACCTGAAATGGCATTCTTCATATAAAAAATGGTATTTATAAAGCATTTCTAAAAGGAAGCTAACTATTCCCAAAATAAGTAATATCTTTTGGGGGAGGGGGGGGAAGAGGCATTATAGATCAAGCTGTGATGACTGCATTTTGGATGCATTAGTAGATAAAATTTTGGGACGTAATTTGTACCAGTAACTTTGCATTGCCATGAAAGACTACTTTGCCCAAAAAGCTGTAATTGATGCTAGTATAGATTACACTTTTTCGTTGCTTTTTTTTATTTTCAGAACTACTAAATACAGCATGAACTTGCAGATTGTTCTCATTCATGTCTTTACAAAGGAGAACGTGGACAGGTTTTTTAGTTTGTTTTGTTTGGGTTTTTTTTTTGAGTGGATCAAAATTACTCCATTGGACAGAGCAAGCCTTGGGAATGCAAAGCTGAGCTAGTAAGCCCATAAGGTTTGGGTCTGTCCAACGGTGAACTAAAGGTCTGTGCTGCTGCTGCACCTCCATTAATTGCAATTAGCAGAGTGAGAGCTGCTGTGAAGCCACAGGCCACCCCAGAGGAAACGGCCGTTCTGGTGGGTGCCGCCTTGCTGTGGGTCTTCTCCCCTCCCTGCTGTGGAGTGTCCTGCACCTCCGGGAAAGTGCCAGTATGCTTTCGGGATGTGACAGCGGATGTGATCCTGCAGATCAGAATCCCTCCCCATGCAGAAACAGCCCCACACCTCCTAGCACGTATGATTGTTGTGAGCGAGCGCAGGTAAGGGGCCGTGGGGCAGGGGCAGGACAGCTGCTGCCCCACCGGGCGGTTAGGGGCTAAGGAATGAACACAGCTTCCACCACCCCTCGGGGAGCTTGTTCTGGACAGGACATCGTAGGTACAGCTGAGTAATCTGAAATCTTGCAAATTGTGCATAATGCTGTATTTTATATATATATTTATTCTGCTTGTAAACTATTTTACAGTTCCACAAGTGCTTTTCCCTATTTCAGTATCATGTACATGATTGTAATTAATTTATGTAAAACAAAGCTAACAGAAGTTGGTGGGTTTTTGTGGAGGTCCAAGAACAGCCAACTGCTGTTTTGTTAATCCTTGTGGTTCATTTCCTTTGCAATGTTTTCCCTTTGTATATTAATCTTTAGGCACCATGTAAGCAGACGTTTGCTGTGCATCTGTAAAAGGGCAAGTGTGACTTTAAGAAGTTATCCCCAAATACTTGATACTCCTTTCTATTGCTAATTGTATTAATCTGTGGCAGTTCTTAAAGCTTGTCAAATACTCAGCAGGACAATCCCTTATTTGGGTAATTTTGAAACAGCAGTCAGGATAATCAGGTTAGGAGGCTAAGACAATCGATAGGCAGGTCAATGTTATTTAATATGATTAGTATGCTTGGGTTTTGCTGCTTCTTGTTTTTGGCCCAGAAACTCATGCGCCTCGCTCTTAAACCATCAGCACACTCTGCATTACACACACCAATATAGTTTGTCAGTGTTAATAGGTCAGCTGGGTTTGCTCTACATCAATCAGTGTTCCTCTAATCGTTTGCTCTGGACAAAAAATGAGAATCCCTGGTACTTGGTACACCAATGAGTGGAGCTGTTGTTAGATGTGAATATTAAGCAACTTGTATGGGTATCTCTGGGTAACAAAGGCTGACTCAGAGCAGTAGTCAGGCAACAGCAGATGTTGTTAGTGTAAAACCACCTTTTCTCATTTATTTTTTGTGTGTTTCTGGTGCGCTGTTTAGTAACTTGCTGCTTAGGCATGTGTTTCTGATCCTCAGAAAACTCAATGTAAGAAAACCAAAGCTGTTCTTGTGCTTAGGACCAGCACCATCACCTGTGCTGCACAGATCTCGCTGCTGAACTTTCCTCACCCCCTGTCCCCGTGAGGCTTGAGTTCTTCTCACAAGGCGTAAAAAAGTCACAGGAGGCAGATACGGTCCAGAGGAGCCCAGCTGGCCCAGCTCCCAGTTCCCCTGCTTGGGAAATGGGGAGAGAGGCGGTCTCAGTCACTCTGTGGTGACCTTTAAAAAAAATCTGACATTCTTAATGCAGCGAACTAACAAAACTGAAGGTTACTTTTCTGGAAAAAGATGCCAGAATCCCTTGAAGCCCCTACCTGTGCACTACGTACCTTCCCTGGCTGCAAGGCGGTTGGGGATGTTGGGCCAACGCTTGGACTGGGGACGACCGGACAGCGCTCATGGAGATGCTGCACAGTGCCTATGGACTCGTCTCCGCTGAGGAACACCAGGCCTCCAGGTCCTCCTCCTCCTCCTGAAGGGACCACCCTGGGCTTCGGGCATTTCTCTTGGCCTCTAAAGAGCGTCTCAGTTCTGCTCGTGTGCTGCCTTGACCGTCTTGGTGCTCATAAACTTTAAGTTCTCACTCACTGGTATTTGCTTTTAGATTTGTGTTTCTGATTTCAGGTCTTCATGACACACCACACCGTACGGAGCGGGTGGGACTTTCCTTCTCTTTTTGGCTATGGACTATTTGATTGCTTTGGTAAATGACCCACGTGTCTACAGGAAAGGGGCCCAAGGGCCTGGCCAGCTTCGGGACGAGGAAGAAAAAGGAAACCACTGAACTCTGGTCGTTCCCAGCTCTGGATGAAATCCCTGTGCTTGGAAGAAGTGAGAGAGAGAAATGTCGGTAGTGCTTTCACTCACGGTGTTTGCACTCACAGCTGTGCGTGTCTGTTACGCAGTTACTGGAAGGTATTCTGCGGACTCTATTAGCTCAGAATGGATTAAAAAAGACTTTTTTTTCTTGCATAGGTTGCTCTTTCTTGTACACTTTTAAAGTGACCACCACTAATTGACACCAGATTATGTCTCGGTGACAGCTACCACTACTCCCTTCAACTCTGTACCCATTCTTCAGTAAATATTTGCAACAAAGCAGTTAACTCCTAGCTAGTTCATCTTCCATTATAATCTTTCAGAAGCTTGCCTAGGGGTTGTTGTTTCTTTTTTTGTTGTTGTTTTTATTTTTTTTCCTTACAAAGCAAGACTATCAGTCATAATCAATGCTCTGCCTCCCTCAGTTTTCTGTCTGTAGCTCTCCTGACAACAGTGGAGGCCTGGAGACCAGGACAAGCAACCACAAACCTGCGTGCGCCGGCTGCCCCCCGAGGCGCCGGGTCTAAGCAACCTTCTCCCTTCCCTCTCTCGCTGGACACCACGTACCACAGAGCCCTTCGCGGC
>NW_009634255.1:0-451 GCF_000690535.1 Cariama cristata | reverse complement strand
ACCACATCGTACCCACAAGCACTGCCTATCGTACCCACAAGCACTACAGCAAGTTATAATGTTTTTCTCTACCAGCTCCTGTATCAAGCTTAATATAATCAAATCAAAGCTTTATTCTTCTGTTCATAATTTTCAATACAGTCTACATATGCCGTAAAGCTACCATCCTGTCGCCTTAAAGAAATCCCTAAAAAATCACTCAGTAATTGTTCGGGCATAAGCTGTTGTCTAGCGCGCTGAGCACACAGCGTACACAAAAGCAACCTAGCGTTTCTGTAAGTATCACAGCTCTCCAATGTTCTACTTTACAGTTACTACAATGAATGCAAATCCACGGGTTACACCTGACACTGTGAAATTGGCACGCACTTCGTAACTGATGTTCAGTATGTGTATCCTGCAGGAGAGCAGGTGTAACCACGAGTCCTACTTCTGAATCACAGTTCATTCT